>NC_044573.1:108549295-108641795 GCF_901933205.1 Camarhynchus parvulus | reverse complement strand
GGTTTTATTTTTTCTTTCTTTTTTGTTTGGTTTTTTTTTTTATATTTTTCATTTTTAAATTCCCCCACCCATTCACAGAGGTATAGAGTCACAGATAAATAACCCAAAAACTACTTGCTCGCCATATTTACACATTCCCGTTAAATTAAGCATAAATAAATATATACAAACTCAATACTGAATGCCTCTCTGCATTTCTTCTCAGGAAGAGTCGATAAACTGATATTTCTCACTGCATGGTCAGATTTTTCAAGAAGAGGAGGTGAAAGGGATCGTTTGGGGCATAAAAGGAGAATTTTTTATTATTTTTGTCTTTCATCTTTCCAGTTTCTCATCCGTTTTTTCATAGCTTTGTGTTTTTTTGGGGTTTGTTTGTTTTTTTTTTTTTGCCTTTATTTCTTGCTGGCACACAGTGTTTCGTCTCTCTCAAAATGTTCAGGCGTTTGCCAGTGTGTTTGGGGATGTTTTCTTTTACTTTTTTTTCCCCTTTGTATAAGAAAATATACTATTTGTAAAAAGTCTATGGTCTCTCTCACACAGGGAAGCCGGAGGGGAGGGGGAGGTTGTCTGGGTCGATCTGGTAAATGCTTACGGCAGCTGAAACAAGCACCAAATTCTCCAAGAATTGTATTAAAACAGAGCCGGACAGGTCTGTGTGATAAACCGGTCAGAAAGAGAGGAGCAGGAGAAGGGAATAAGCCCTTAGGGCACAGCTAAAGGTCTTAAAACCATCCTTCCCCCGCTCCCTCCCAGCCCCAAATGCAAATTTGGGGATTTGGGAAGAGATTGGTCTAGGGTGCAAAGGGACTTTAAACAGCTTCTCACAGAGAATTTCTATTAGGTGGGACAAGACACAACCCGATTTTAAAGAAACCATCGGGTTGTAAAAGGATTCCCATGAAATTGGCTTCTAGTTTCCATCACATCTTGTGTGAATAACAACCAGGAAAAAAAAAAGTCAGGGAGCGTACCAAAGTAAAAATATTTCCAAAGACAAATAAAGAATTGGTATTAAAAAAAAAAAAAAAAAGAAGTGAGACTAAGAATGAAATAAAATTTACAGCAACCCACCTGTTTGGTTTGAAAACAAACTTTTCATGGTCTCTCCTCAAACTTTTCCCTTGAGTTACAAAGCAAAGCTGCCTTGTTAATCCTCCTGTTTATTGATTCATGATCCCGAGGAAACCAAATCTTTTAATAACTCAATTATCAGATAAACGTCTGAGGTGCCCCGCCAACAGAAGTAGTCAGGCTGGGAAAGTGGAGGGGAGCAGGAAAATACCTTCCAGAGGGAGGCTGAGTTTAATTTGGGGGGAACCTCTGTACTCAGCACTGATAGGAGCCACCAAGCAATGCACAATTCCCTCTGGGAGCAGCACGAGGCTGGGGGGAAGGACAGAGGGATGTGCTCCTCTCCTGTTCCCTGCCTGATTGCATTAAGTCATAAACCTTGTGAATTTTGTCCCCACACTTTGGGGAGAAAGTGGGGGGAGGGCATCCCGCTGCAATCAGTGGGAATTTGGATTTATTTTGCCTGAGCACTGCAGTTTGTCTCCTCCAAGTAGAAGGCACAAGGGACAGACTGAAACTCTTCCCTCAACCTGCTCAAGGTTTAGGTCATGGTCCAGGTGACCAAATCTGTGTCTTGGGAAGATTTCGGCAGCAGCAGGATCAGGCCCTTGCACATGTAAGTCTTTCCCCAGGAAATTCCAAGGGCTCCCTCTCCCCATTAACCCACAGTGGTGGTGGGACGCTGTCCTCTGCAGTTAAAAGGAGAATTCCCTACATTTGCCCAAAGACAAGGAAAGGCTATTCCCAGCATGGCCCCAAAGCCTTCAGCTAGAAGCTCTGGGCAGCAGGGGGCAGGTTCCCATGGCCCTGCACGTGCAGCTGGGGATGTGGAAGACTGAGAGCTAATTTGGGATCTCCCCACACCCCAAAGCCCCACTGGGCTGGGCGATGCTTAAGAGCTGAACCCACAGGCTCCTCACAAATCCTGTTTGCAGGAGGAAGGCAAGATCCAACACCTGGAGCTCTGCTCCAATAAACAGGAGATTCCCATCAGGCAGAGAAGGGAACTGTGCTTCCAGGTGGGGCCATTTGTTCCTCCCCAGATCCCTTCTTTCCCTTTCTCTGCATCACTGCTGGGCCGTGCCCCACATTGGAGCCTGGATTGTCCTTCCCTAGAAACCTGATGAACTTTGGGGTGGTTGGCAAGGGGCAAGGATGACTGGAGGTTGCCTGGATGTTGTTTTTCAATCTGAAGGTTCCCAGCCTGCTGGTGGGGAGACCCATGGTTTGACCACCACACCTCCCCTGTGACATCCACAGGGATGTGACAATCCCTGCCACAACCAAACTCACTGGCAGGGACATGCCAGGGTCTAAGACTGCCTCCAACTCATCCCAACAATGCATGGAGAAGGCTGCCTGCCTCAGTTCCCCCATTTTCTCACTGGAGAGCCCCCAGTGCCCCAGAAGAACCAAAGGTACCTGAGCAAGAAGCAGCTCACGAAGGGCTGGATGATCCCTGGATTTCTATCACCACGTGTGCCCAAATCACAAGCAGAGAACAAGAGCTGAGACCTGGCTGCAAGAAGATCTGAAAAGCAGAGCAGGCCCTCAGCTGTAACCATGTCTCAGAGAGCCAAGGGCACTAAAGGGGACAAGAGGATCTGCTCTTTTTTTTTGAGAACATTTCATCAAGGGATGCTGAGAACATTGCAGAATTATTTCTCCCTCACTATCCACTTTGGAAGGTATCTCAAAATGAAAGGAAGGCTAAGGTTTCTCTCTCTCTCTCTGTTTTGAGTTCAGGTGTGCCTGCTTGGGATGGTGAGACAGAGTTCTGCAGCTTTCACAGGGATCCTAGGGGGAGGCCTGACCCCACTGGAATTTTGCCAGAGACTCCAGGAGATTTACCCACACCCAGTTCTGACATAAGTAAAAAGATGTGTTAGTGCACGAGCCCTACCCCACTGAGAAACACATGCAATTACCCAACATGGCAGAATCCAAACAGAAATTCATATCCTTACACTTCAGCATTATTTTTACCAGAGAAGGCAGAGAAATGTATGTTGAAAAAAGAAAAAAAGAGAGAGGAAAGAAATAAGACTTCCCCTTCACCCCCACCACCCCAAATCATATGCATAAGACATCCTGTCAGACACCAAACCACCAAGGAAAACATTGGTGTTAAGAAGTTTTTGCCCCCCTCACCACACTGACTTGTTCCAAAGCAAGAGTCACAAGACATTTTTTTTTTTTAAAGCTTTCTAAGAGAAACAGATTTCCTCAGACTGAGCAGAGAAATCAGGATATTCCCTGGCAAACCCTCCCCACTCCCATCACGAGGAGCCAGCTCACATGGCAACTCTTTCCTCCCTGGGTACAAAACCCTAGTGCCAAGCAAGTGCCGTAACATTCAACACAGCTCTTATTCTCTTTGCAACAGTACACCTTGATTTCAACTTATATTTTTATCTTGTTCAAATTATTCCCTTTGAGCTTCTTTAAAGAAGTGCACCTACAGAATTCAGTAACAACTGGCTTTGATTTGAAAAAAGCAAAAAAAGCAAAAAATAAAAAGGTATCAGAATATCAGAATTGTGGATTTTTTTTCTCTGTACCTGATATATTGTGTAGGGATCTCTAGTCCTCTTTGAAGAAGCTCATAAGCCAAGCGGGCAAAGCTTTAGGAAACAGAAGAAAATAAAATAGTGCATACTCCTGAGAAAGAATTACATACTCATATCACTCATTTTTTGTTGCTGTTAACAGTTCTTTAAAAATGGGGGAAGAGCTCTCTCACACACACTAGTCAAGGAAATTAAAGACTGAAACATTGGCATAGTTTGGAATATAAAACTCCCTAGAGAAAAAGAGGAGATCTCAGAAAACTAAGAAATCAGATAGTGCTGACATTGTACCAGACCTTACTTCCAAATTTTTGCAACCCATTATAGACCAGGCATTTTACCATCAAAGACAGAATTACTAAATTACAAAGGTATGTTTGCATGCACTAATATGCGTGGCTATGCACACATATTTACTATATATATATATATATGTATATATCCACATATATACATATATATCCACAAACATACACGGGATCCCTGCTCCCCCCCAGGGAGCCGGGTGTGCACATCCACAGATGCACACACAGAGGCACGCACGCACCCAAACACACCTGTAAACGCTGCCAATCTAAACAGAGAGTCTGTCTAGACCAGGAAAAAAAAACCCAAAACAGTCCTTAAAAAACAGAGCTGGCAGATTCAACGGAGCCACGGCGACCCCGAACGTCCCTTCTGGTGGCACCTAAAGTTAAGTTCATGCTGCTGTGAAGGCAGCTGGTGTTGATGGCTTGGTGAGGGGTCTGGAAGCTCCCCTCCTTTCCTAGTCTAGACAGAACCAGGGTGGTGAGATGAGGTGGGAAGAGCTGAGGGGAATGAGGCCATGGGGTTGCTCAGAAAGGGACACTCTGGAAGATTGTTTTAGTCTAGGTGGAGAACAGGACGTTGTTCAAAACAAAAAAAAGAATAAAATAAAAAAGAAAAATGATAGCAAGACAGACCATGCAGCTCAAGAAATCAAAGCACTGACACCAAAAATGTTTCTCCGATTTCTTCCAATAAGTTATTCATTTCTTTCTTTTATTATTATTATTAATTATTATTATATTCCCCTCCCCCCCAATCATTATTTAAAAAATGTGAAAGAACAGAAGTGGGGAAAAAATCCTGGTGGTTGTCTTCACATGTTCCTGGCAAGAGACTCTGAACCACTGGTCTTGCGCCATTGTGCTCCTCTGATCTTAAATTATTGTCTTTCTTTTATTATTATTATTTTTATTTTATTATTATTATTATTTTGTCCTACCTAATAGAATTCTTCCACAGCCCAATCCAGTATTTTTAAAGCTAAAATTAAGACGGTTTTGTTTTAAAAGATTATCTCTCTCTCTTCTCCTTTTATTTATTTAATTTTTTTTCTCTTTTCCTTTCATTCTAATTTTTTCCTCTCTCTCTCTCTCTCTTTCTCTCTCTCTCTCTCTCTCTCATTTTCTGTGTTTCTCTTCCTTGTCTCCAGTTTTACTACCTGGTCCTTCGCCAGATGTGTGCCTGTTAGCAGTGTTGTTGTTCAAGAACATCTTGTCCATGCCTTTGAGAGCTTCAGTCAGGTAGTTTTGGAGGGCCGTGAGGGCAGCGCAGATAGCGGGGGCCCCAAAGCCGTGGGTGATGAGGCTGAAGTGAGTCAAGCAGCTCTGAATGCCCGGTTCCAAAATGGGGGTGGGCCGGCTGTTCCCAATGGGCGTTCTGTCCTGGGCCAAGAGATCTGTAAATTCTTTACAAAGTTGCCTGCAGGGAAGAGACAAGGGCAAAGAGAGAGAAAAGCTGTTGTTAGGCTCATCCAACAATTCTCTGTGACAACCAAAGGGGGTAGGTTCAGGCTAAAATTGATCCCAAGGCATGGGATGGGACCTTTTTGCCACCATCCTTTCCCCCAGAGGTTCTTGGGGACCAGCCAGGGTGAGCCAGCAGCTCCCTGCTCAGAATGATGCTCTCCAGGGGATAACACCATTTCTGGAGATTAAAACGATTGTTCTGATTAAAATGATGGTTCTGAAGCACTGTGAAAACCCAGCCCTGCCTGGTGGCTTCAGAAACAACCAGGCTGAAAGGGAAATGTGCCCTGGATCTGCCAAGTACCCATTCTCTTGGAGGCCTGACCCTGGCTCAAGGCAGCTCCCAGGAATACTCTTCCTGAAGGAAAGCACAGCCATGCACTGAGAGCCATTGGGTGCCACAGGGGCCTGGTGCAGGGAAGGGCTAAAACAGAGCCTCTGAGACTGCTCAGGCTGGGCCACCTTACTGAGAAAAATCAGGGTTTTGGGACTCCATGTTGGCTTATTCATGGCCTGAGAAGCCAAACAAGCACTTCCTATTTTATTCTGGGGGCATGACGCCCCAATTACCACATCAGAGTTGACATCTGGCTCTTGGTTGTTTGTCTGCACCTTTGAAAAATCTGATTCGATTTTTCTAATGAATTCACACATAAACATTTTATTTTAAATCATTCTGGTCCAAAAGACCTTCAAGTCAACAGGTGCCTGGGCAATGCAGAAACCCTGGAGGCTGGTGGGGTTCCCACAGGAATAGTTTTTTTAAGGATGCCCAAAGGAATCAGGTTTTTTTAAAGACAGGTGCCTACCCAGGGACTGGAGATAAAAAAGACCAGAATTAAAAGAAAGAAAAAAAAAAACCTTAAAAAAGACATTCAGCTCTCATCCTCTGAAATTCTCTGAAATTCCCAGTGGGTTAAAGGTTTCAGAGGGTGAGGAAAGATAAAGGTCTACTTCTATGTGTATTATCCATTAAGAAAGTGCAAGAGAGGAAACTTTGAATTTGGAGAACAAACAGTAATGAGTCCAACATTTTACATCTTCAAAGAGCAAAGCAGGGTCTGCGAGCAATTAAAGTTCTGGGACATTAATATCTTCTGACCCTGTGGAAAAGGGCAATCAAATTCCAATCACGTCTAAGAAACATCTGGACAAATTTGAGCAAATGATTTTTCAACCCTCCATATATTTCTTTAAATTACACTGTCATCGGAGGCAAGCCACGTCCCAGAGCATGAAATAAATGAGAGCTGTTTGGGCTGGGATTTTCCTTTTTTTTTTTTTTTTTTTTTGCCCCCTTTTCATTCCTGACAGACAAAGATGTGTGAACACTCAGCACCCACTGCCGAGTACCCGAGCAAACCATGAAGCAGCCTGGGAGGCACAGCCTGGTGTAAATCATCACATACAGCACACTCACCGAGGAAGTCCCAAGGGACAGAAATGGGTTGGGAGGGGGCAAATCGAGAATCATTAGCAGTGAATTTTGGTGGGCCTCTCTTTTCCTTTTTTCTTCTTTATTTCCTTTTTTTTTTTAATTGTATTGTATGGGAAAGGCATTGCAATTTGGTAACAGACAGACAGGTGTGTGTGAGCAGCAGCAGGGACAGAGAAACACACTGTGAAAGCAAATTATAAATTTTTGGTCCACTTTACATAAAAATTCTTTAACTGGGGATGCCTTGGAAGTGATGTACAACAGCTGGGGGAGCAACCTCTATAATCTCTATAGGGGCAGGGTCTGTTGCCAGGATCCCCACTGCAGAGGGGTGCAGAGGTCCTTTGGGTGATTTGAGCATCCTTCCTCCCCGCGGGGCTGTTGGAATTTAGAGCCTGGAAATTCCGTCTGCTTTCCAAAGGGGCTCAGAGGAAGGGTTTGAGGACAGGGAGGATTTTCCCCGTGAAGGGCAGAAGGACAAGAGTTAACTTGGCACTCACTTTGTAGCAAGCAGCATGTTTTTCCTGGAGTGGAGGTCGCTGGGGTCCGTGTGCTGTCTGTTCAGGTACTCAGAAACAGCTTTGGCTGGGAACTCCGTTTCACAGATGTACCCAAAATCCCGAGCTAAATGAACGGCCTCACCTGGAGGGAACGAGACGGGAATTAACATCTCCGGGCACCGCCGGCCCCGGGCTGGGCTGGCTCCGACCCGCCGGGACACCGGGAGGAGCCCGCGGCTCCCCTGGGGACACCAGCTCCTCTGAGCCGTGTTTGGAAACTTCTCATCACCCCTTCCACCTCAGGGACAGGCTCCAGTGGTGTGTTTTCCCCCCACCAGCCCTACTTTGGGGACGGAAGTCGATGGGACAGATTTTGAGCTGATGGGATTTGTCTTTGCACTGGTGCGGGTCTGTACCCATCAGAACGGAGGGAAGAGCTCACACACACACCCACCACATACACACACAAAACTTTCCCTGAACAAAGAAAAATGCAAGAGGGAACTGGTCAAAACCTGAAAAACTAAAGACCCAAACTTCTCTAAAGACCAGAGAAACATTCCTCTTTCAATACCTCAGATCATTGTCCAAATTTTTACAGATGTGGATGTATTATTAATATTAATGTTAATTCTTTGTGGGACGTTATAGACACAATTTATTCACTCACAGGGCACTTGCATCATTATCACAGTTATCGCCACATCTGTAAAATTATGGAGATAACTGCATTTAGCCCGATGGCAATTTAAAAATCTGCATTTTTAACTGACCACCACGCAACAAGAACTCTTGTCTGCCGGGTAGAAAGATAACAGCTAATGGCAACTTTTTCTGTGAACAAAATAATTATTATGCTAACTCTAATTCTAATTAGCGTTCACTTTCCCTGCCTGCCTGGTTTCAGGTTTCTTGCCTACAGAGGTTTGTGTCATCCAACTCCTACTGATGTACTTCATGCCACAAGAAGAAGACAGTAGCTGCAGAATGGAGGAAAAGAGGAGGGGGAAAAAAAACCCCTCAGACTCTAGAGGGATTCCACCAGATTATAGCTCAGCCCCTCTAGAATAAAGCGTTAAACCCTTTAAAGCATCGCCCGAGGGACGAGGGGGAAGATTTCCAGCAAGCAGGTATGTCTAATAACTCCAGGACTGGGTTATTTTTAACCATCAGGAGCTGCTTTCCAACGTCATCTCCTGCTCTCCAATGGCTCTCGCTAATCATCAAACCGGTTAATGAAGGCCAGGGCACCGGCAGAGCCTGGAGGGGGGGTTCCCGAGCGGGGCACGGTCCTCCCGGGCAACCTTCGGGCACCGCGGGCCGGGAGCGACAGGAGCGTTCCTGTTCCTGGCCATGCAGGAGCAGCTCTGCTAAACCAGGCTGCTGGCAGGCAGGAGGAAAGGAGATAAAACTCCATCAGGTGCAGCTTCTTCCAAAAGGAGGGAACTCTCTGGAGGCAAACTGTTGATTTGTAAGGGAATCAGGGGAGGGGAGGGGAATGTACACCTTGCCGCACACTTGACACAGATTTTAGCATCACTGCACAAAACCCCGCCAGGCTTTTGAACCTCACACCAGCTTCGGGAAGGGGCTGGTGCTGCTGCGAGCAGAGGGCACGGTGTTCCACACACACCGTGAGGGCGAAGCTGCACTAACAGGGCGCTCAGGGGCACCCGAAATGCTTCACACCTTCTATAGCTGTAACCCACCCTGAGCCTGGCACTCTCGGTGGAGGAGTAGTTCCCACCTCTCTTTTTGCGAGCCTTCCTCCAGCTCTGCAAGCAGCAAGGTCTTGTCGCTCACATAACTCAATCAAAAGAGTGGAAAAGTTAATATCTAGCACAAATATTTGTGCTCGCTTTATACGCAGAAGAGATAAGTGGATTATTTATACGCCTCTCGGTGTGTGTATGTGTGTAATGCAGATACATATAATTCATAATTGCATCCATACTATTCCTGTTAGGATTTTTTGGAGGAAGTCCAACTTCTCTTAGCATAAACACGTACATAACCCTAAACTTATTAGTGGCTCCAAGTTTTCCTTGTTGATACAGTAACAACAAATCAAAGAAACACGCTGGCCACCAAAATGACATTAGTTGAGTTGAAACTTCATTCTGCCCTTCCCTCTCTCCTTCCTCAGGAGTAGCTGGTGTCTTTGTTCAGTTCCAGCCACCTTAAGGGAAATCGAGCTCTGCTACTCTTAAATTGCTCTGCTTTCTTACCAAAAAAAAGAAGAAGAAAAGTAATTTTGCATTATTTTTCCTCACTGAGCATCTTGTAGTGGCCATAAATCAGCTCAGGAAGAGCGAATTATCAGGAGGATGGAGATCTGGAGTCGGAGATCACAGAATGGAAATTAATGGGATGAGGAGTGGGACTGCCCTGCAGAGTTACACACGCACACAAATGTACACGCACGTATCCACACGTACACACACGGACACACTCCCTCACACTCATCGAGAGGAATCAGTGATCCTCCAGCCAGTAACTTCATTTTTGGGAATGGGATCCTTAACCGTGACGGTGTTCTTCCTAACCCACCCTGATTTTCGTCTCTGCAAGGTTTTCCCACCTGATCCCAAAAGTTGGTGGTTTTATTGATTTTTGGGAGGTTTTTTGTTTGCTTGTTTGTTTTTGTTTTATGGTTTGTTTGGTTTTGGGGTTTGTTTTGTTTGGGTTCTTTTTTTTGTGAATGTCAGACTGGAGCTCAGAGCAGGGGTGTGAAGGGAGCTGCGACCCTCGGCTTACCTTCCACCAGGGAGGTGAGTAAAGTGACATTTGCGGCCTTACGCCTGCCGGCTGGTAAATTCAAACCGATTTTTTCTAGCCTTTCTCGCAAAGATCTCCCCCCGTTTTTCGATTTGGCTCTAGAATTGCAAAGAAATTAACATCGTGATTAACCCCGCAGTTTTCCTGGAAGAAACGTTTAGTCTGTGCAGTCAGCGAAGCCCGGGAGGGTTCTCACTCCACGTTAAGGACTCTGGGGATGTTGATTTCTGCTCGGGTTTGCTGGGATTTTCATAATTTCACCCAAGGGGTAGAAGTGGGGATGAACCCAACTTTTCTCCCGATTTTATCCAGGGAAATCAAAGAACGCCAAGCAGCAATAATTAATGGAAAGGTTCTGATGTAGAGAGCAAGTGGGTATGATGCCAGCTTGGATTAGGATGTAGTAAAGGGATGGGCAGGAAGGTAGAGGAGGATTAAACCCCCTGTTATTCCAGGAAAGAGTCAGAATAAGACAAGAGGATTAAAAAAAATCTGAAAAGTTTGAAGGGAGTGTGTGTGCGCCTGTGGATAATTGGAAAGGAGGGAAATATTTATAATTAAACTGTTTCCCGCCTGTGTGTTCTTCTGCGAGGAGGCGATGCTGAGAGGAAGAGCTCACCTGAGGCAGGGTGCGTTACAAAGAGGGAATGGATTGCCTGGGGGAAGATTGGAATAGCTGTCGGAGGTTACTGATAAGGGCAATAAAAGGGTGAGTGAGAAATTCAGAGCTATTGTTCGAACGCCCATACATATGTAAACCCCCAGGGATGAAATCTTACCACCTGCGAAGTTAGGGAGAGTTTTGGCACCTAAGAACAAAGTCTATCCCAACTCTCTCCTAATTCTTACTTAAAATTTGTTTAAGATTTAGAAGTTGCACTTAGAGAAAGGAAACAGAGAAGCCAGACTGGCTTCCCACTATTTTATATCGAAGTAAATAGCGGCTGGATGGCAGAATTGCAAGAGAGCAGCTTTCTACGTCTCATCTGCTCTGAACCAAAATCTTGTTTAAAATTTAGATTCAAGATAGGAACTGAAGTCAGCAGCAGCCAATAATTATGGCTTGGGCCACGTCCAGAAATCTGCTGAAGTCCAATAATAATGCTTCTTTGCCTTGGTAATTATATTTTCTACAGAGCATCACTCAGATGTTCTCCCTGCTCCATTTGTAGCTGTACAGAAGGAGCAGGCAGGTTTGCATCTGTAAGTAAAAATCTCTGCTGCTCTGCCTGGCAGCTGAACAATGATTACAGACATTCACATGGAACAGCAGCTATTTTAGGAGACCCCAATTCTCACGTGGATATTTGGGTGACTGGCCACATGTGACAGAACTTTCTCCCTCATCTCCAGATGAAGATCCAGAGCCCTTGACGTCATTACAGATTTTTTTGCGGGGGCAAGGGGTGAACCCCAAATATCGACTTTATTTTAAAGCACCTTAGAGTCAACGTGTCCCCGCTGCTGCTATCGAAGTTTTCAAGATATTTCCTCCTCTAAGATTAGCAACTTTTAAACAGGATCTGAAGTTTATTCATTGTCAGTTTGCATGCATCTGTCCCTGTTTAAAAGTTACGATTTTTATTCCAGTCTGGTGTCTATCTCATATACAGAAAATGAAATCTTGTACCCCCTCAGCCTGAGTGTGTGAACTGGTACCTCATATTGTAACCTCGTGGCTTCTCCCCTGTTGTGACTGGAGACAGAGCCTGAGCTCACCTTTCTTACAGACAAGCCGAGCTGACAATTCACAGTCCCTCAGGCACTGCCAAGAAGAAAAAGCGCTTTCTCCCTGCTAGCCTTTCCAGCTAATGGCCTCAGAGCTTAAATTCTTGCTGCTTCTACATAAAAGCTCAATCTCCCACTCGTTATGATGGAGTGGCAACAGAACCTCAGGGTTATTCCTTGCTCCTCACTTTCTTCAGTACCAGCACTGCCAACTATTTTGAGGTCTCCATCAAAATCCACCAGGACATTAGTGGGTGATTTGCACAAATATTAAGCAGAGACCAGCTGTGAGCTGCAGCAACTTTCTCTGTGTGAAGCACAAAGTTTCTGACTTTCAGAGCTACCTGTTGGTGGCTTTTCTTTAATCAAGTTCTTGCCTACCTTACAGTTTGCCTATCAGATCCCTGCCAATTTCTTGTGTGACACCGCGTGTCATAATTGACATAATTGCCTGATCGTTACTGCCATACAGAGCAAACCTCGTGGGTTTATCTAGGAAATCCCTAGAAATACATCAGCTCCTGAAATACTTGCAGTTCAGCCTGAAACAAGCTCATCAGGGCATTTTATTTTGCCCACTTTCTAAGAGAGAAGTATGAGGAGGAGAAAAGATAGAAAGTGTGTGCATGGACAAGGAGAAAATCTTTCTGTCTCAGTTCTTTCATTTGTGGCTAAACAAGGCCAAATCTTTCTCTACTCTCCATATATTCATCCCGATGTTTGAACACAGCATATTTTTGCCTTATCACCAGCATTACACACACAGGCTCTGACAGTAGGATCGATGCACATCTGAAATCATCTGTACTGTTGACCAGGGGTTTCTGGCGCATGCATGGAGGCCCAGACGCATTCACACGTTTGCCCCAGCCTCTTACCTTCTAAGTACTCCTCCTAGGAGGGATGCGTTCAGACACTCTGGAGGGGAAAGGCGTCTCTGAACTTCTCCCACAGTTACTTTGTACTTTGAAGTTGAGCTAAGCAAAGACAAGCGGCCAGGTACAGAGCAAAACACCTCTCCGGTATTGACTGAAATTCCACCCAGGAAGCCATCTTTATTCATCATCAAAGAAGTAACAGATTTTGGAGGAACCGGAACTGGAGAAAGAAAAGGGGAGGGAGGGGAGAGAGAAACCATCAGGCCACGAAGGAGCACAGGGTAACCACAGTCTCTCTGACATGCACAGAACAGCAAAATGAAAGGGAGTTTTGAATCTCTGGCTACCTCCAGCAACCTAAAGGGTGCTGCTCCCCCAACCTCTAGGAAAGTGCTCCATGAATGATGGATGGAGAGAAGGGTGGTACAGTACAGCCTCTATGCAGGGTTTGATCATTGGGAAATAAAATACATATTGGCAAGCACCTGGCAACTTTCGGGTTTGAGCCTGTGTCTCACCCAGAGCCCCCCGATGCCTTTTGTACAACGGACAGCGCCTTTCTGGAGGGGAAAAAAAGAGGAAAATTTACTTTTTTTGGCTAATGTTTCCATTACTGCTAAGCTGAGCCAGGAATAAACTCACTACACAAAGGGAGTTGCTGTCTTAAATAAGTATCAGGGCTGGAGGATACAGCAATGAGAAGACAGCTCTGTTATTGCTTTGTGTTCTTATTAAGTCTGGTTTATGAAATAAAATGAGTCTTTTCCTTCAGAAAAATGAACACCAGGAAAAAAATATCTGGTCTAACCATGGTGCTCTCCACTCTGATCATATTGTGCTGTCCGTGAATTAGAAGGAACTCTCCTGCCCCTAAATAAAACTGATTTAGTTACTGCAACATGTATTTAAAGGTAGTTATAGGGAAAAGTAAAAGGAGAATGATAAAGTGAAACTAAACAAAATAAAACCATGTTGTTCTCTCTAAGATAAAAATAAGATTTTCTTTTTTCTGAGAAACCAGTGAGGTTATTTTAAGAGTAACCAAGGGATTATAACTAACAAACTCCTATAATAGCAACCAGACACACGCAGAAATAAACAAAAAAAATTGGTTGAACTAAAACTGAGAGCAATTCCCCCGTGACATGAATTTTGTTTACAAATGAACTTAAATAACTCGCTCATAATTGTGTGTAACTGTTATGATTTACAGCAGGTGCTCTAATCAATCACCCAATCACTTTAATTTATAGGGAGCCTCGCTGCATTTTCCCAGTTGTTTCATTTCTGCAAGTAATTGATAACAAACCATACTTAAGGTATGTTTTATGCAGGAGTTAATAAGAGCTGACAGCTGCTACTGCAGCTTCCTCTCGGATCCGCGGTAACACGAGTTTCCTTATAGAAAATATAGGCTGAAATGGGGGCTTTCGCTGGTGGGAGAGCCCTGGCAGTCCAGCGGGCATGTTTCAGAGGAGAAGACTAATTGATTACACACCCTCTTCAAGCAGATACTGCTCCACAATCTCCCCTTTCCACTCAATCAATTGCAAAACCAATTCGGCAAATAATAAGGTTCTATTATGCACATATGCCAGCTATTTAGGTAGTTATAATACATGTCAGTTAAATCATAAAAGCCCTGTTTATTTGCAACATATCTGGAGAATCAAACCGTTAGGGTTGAGCGGATATTTAAGTCGTCTGGAGCTGCTAAACAATAAGATCGGGTATCCTAATATATTACCAAGTGCTAACTACTGGGCAATTGCCAATTTTATAACCTCAGTGCATGGAATAGACACAACCGTGTTTCACTGTTTTTATTGCAGATCATTTCCTACTGCCAGACCAGACCCCCACAATAAAAGCCCTATAACAGCTAAAAACCAAAAGGCATGTCGATTTTAGATATACATATTGCTTCGAATGCCTTGTCTCCCGTATAAACAAATTATTTTGAGTGGCTTGACTTCAGGGAATAGGAAAGTGAAATGGATTCCTATTTCTCTATTATTTTTAGTTAGGCACTTTATGCAGCTCATAAAGGTGGTTTCAAATAGTTTGAGAATGGCTCAGAAATAGTTATAAAAGAGTTAGAGGCTCGCTCCTGCTTTTGTTGATATTATTAGAATTTTTTTGCCATTGATTCTATAGGAAAAGACTCGTTTGTATATCAGAGGCAGTACCTGCAGACCAAAAAATTGTATTTGTATTTTTCCCCTCAAAATGCATAAATATATCCCTATTCATGCACAATGATCTGTCTGAGTGAAGCATCAGGTAGAAAAAAAAATTATAAATTAAAAGAAAAAAAAGTTGGATTAAAGCAGTGCCACCAGACATTTTCATGACTGGCATTTTTTTTTCTTGGGACAAACACACGGGCTCTGTGGTTCGAGTACACCTTTACCGTGGCTATATTTAGTGACCAGTTTATCAGGTCACTGTCCAGTGAACTGAGAAATTAAACAAGAGGCAGCAATTCCACGAACATCTGATCTTAGTCCAAACTCACTAAAGAGAGAAGGACCCGTGCAATGCTTAAATGTACCTCAGCCCGCTCGCTTTGGCCTTTTGGAACACTCATTACATTAGTTAACCTTTGAATTATGGATTTTCACGTGCTCGGTGTGTTTTTTTACCCCCTTGCAAATTGCTTTTGGGAAGCAGGCTGGCTCCCTTCCCTGCTATGCTGAGAGCTCCTCAGCTTCTTTTCCTAGCAGTGTTTCCCTGAAAAGGACGGTATGAACAAACCCATCAGCTGGAGCCTGATAGCTCTGAACCCATCTGAGAGGCTTGCCAGGCGGTGTAAGCATATCTATTGCAATTTCATAGCTTCAGAGAGATCTATTATATCTAGGCTCTATATCTTCTGTAAATTACCTAATGCTGCCTCAAAAAAAGTGTTTGCCATGGAATGAATTATCTCTATCTATATCATATCTATATGTTTATCATGGCTGGAGCTTTTCAGGCACAGCCCAGACATCAGCAGAGATAACAGAACGTGGAGCTTTTGTGGCTGAGGAGATCTCCACGTCCGTGCGTGCGGCTGCATGTGTCAAATCCCTGCGCCTATGTAAATAAACCCGAATGCAGGGTGTATTTTTAGCCAATGTCAACTTCTCCAGTTGGTCAGGGACTGCCACAACTGCTGAAATGACACAGAAAATAGCACACAAGTATCCACGCAGCGTCCCCACCGCTCCTGCTTTCACTTTATCCCATTTAGTTCTTGTCATCCCCAGCAGAAACTGTTCGATTTTCTTTCACTCCCAAACTCTACTTGCTGCGTGTGTGTGAGCACTCACAAATACACAATTCCCCCTTTCAAAATCTCTGCTTTCTCCTTTCTTTTATTTTTCCTTATTTACCTCCTTTGTCTCTTTTTTCCTCCCTCTCCTTTTCCATCCCTTCATCTCTTTTTCTTCCCTCTTTTTATTCTTTCTCTCCTCCTGTGGTTACTTCCAGCCTCTTTGTAATTTCTCCCCCTTCCATTTCTCTTCAGCTTATCAATAAACCGGGAGAGCAACAGTAGCCGCTTGATTTGTTAGTAATTATAAGCATACTGTTCCTGCAAACGGGATCTCTAGATGAGTGAGATCGCTTTAGAACGACAGCAGGAAATGGTGGGGAAATGGAGCATGGCGAAACTCAGCGTGAAGCTTTCAGTTCTTTACATGTTTACAATTTTCTGTGCATACATTAAGTCTTAGGCTTTTTCTTTTTTTTTTTTTTTTTTTTGGTGGTGGTTTTCTGTTGGGCTGCTCGCCACAAACGCGTGAAAATGCGCACAAATGTGAACGCACAAGTGGAGATGGGGTGAAAAAAAGCTGTTTTGGCGACAGTAAAACTAAAGAAATAATAGACTTATGTCCTGCAAACAGCTGCTCAATAAGTGTTTAAACTATGGCTATCATTGCAATAACCCAGCTGAATAATATCGTAGTCGAACAGTCAGTTAAATTATCAATCAGAAGAAATATTTCTCGTGTTTCTTACTAAAAACGTCGTAGGCAACTTAATTACTAATAAACTATCAAACTACTTTCAAAATTTTTGCTCTGCCTGGGCTTTAAATGAGTAAGAAGTTCTTTGTCCATGCTAACAAGAGGACTTTGCTGTAAGTGGTGATTCGGTCTGACTCAGGAGCCAAACCTAAAACGTCCGGGAGCAGCGCCTGAGACGCTGAAACTGAGGAGTCCCGGATCTTATCCTAATTTTAAGGAACAAACACAAAAAGGGCGCGTTCATCTCACATTTCCTTCTGTCCCCCACGTCCCCTGCTCGCCTCCAGTCCCTCTCCCCCATCGAAAGCTGGGGCTGAATTTCGAGGTGGAATGTAATCCCTCGAAACTGTTCTGCATTTAATTAAAGGGGATCCTCAGGTTCAGTGGGTAACCCGGGAATAAGCACGAAACCGAGCGGCATTGAAGCAGCATCTCCTGAGCCCCACATCTATCACCTGAAAACTGAGGCCAGAGTGGTTCTCAGTTAATCATTGATCAGCTGGTCCGAGGGGTGGGCAGGAAACTCGTGCTGGATTATTAACAGCTGAAAACAAAAGGTTAAGACACCTTCTTTCATGTGTTTCCTGGAAATAGGAGGAACAACGGAGCGTGTTTGCAAGACCATGAATTAAGGTCTTCAAGTTAAAATGGCCTTTCATGCTAAATCAGATGTGAGTGTGCAGGCGATCGTCAGAAACAGCTGAAAGTAAATAAATACATCAGAATAATTTTAAGGTCACTGACTATGCCCCAGAGTCACAAAAAATTAACTTGGGACTCAGGCCATGTAAGGTTTTGCAGGAAGACAACTTCTTTCACCATAGAGAGTGCCAAGGAAATTTCAGATGAACGTTTGACAAGGGGACCCGATCTTTTATTCCTGACACATGGCAAACCTTCTCTAAATTTCAGCAAAAATCGACAGAAAGGCCTCAAAACGTGCAGCCGGTAAGATCTGAAAGCTGAGTTGAATCTGATATTAATGTTCTTGGTGATTATTATCATCGTGATGATTTGTCTGGTTCCCTCCCTCCCACTTCCACCATCCAAATCTTAATGGAAGTGGGAGTTAAAGATGATTTTTTAATGTCTCGTTGGTTTTTTTAGTCTGTTAATGTACCGCATCCTTCTCATTATTAGTTTATTGATTGTTCATTGACCAGCCCCCTTCAAATCGTATTAACCACCCTCTGCCAGTTTAGATTAGGGGAGTTTAAAAAGCACCTTTCATTATTTCAGCGCCACCACCACCACGGTGGAGTTCAGGCTTGGTAGCTTAATGCTCGCTCTAATGGGGCAGCTAAGAGACAAGGGGCCGCGGTCCCTGCCTATTGCATTAATAGCTCAAAGGGGGCTAATACAGAAAATTAGCCTTAAACGAGCTCTGGAGATCTCCAAATGAAAGAGCCATTTATCACGCTGGCTACCTTCACTCCACTCGTTTGCTCTCTCTACTGGGAACAACTCATTTCCTCTTAACTAAATTACTTCAGAAATGTCAAGTAAGCTCGGGTAGCAAACATAACAAGAGCCTGGGTATATGTAAGCTGTTGTGTGGGATCGATACGCGAGATAAATCAATAGCTGTGTATGAATCCCTATAATAATTTCCTTAATATTTTGGCAAACCTTTTGCATAGAGAGATAATTCCCTCTGCAGGCCTCAGAGGCCATAAAGGAACAGACACAGCCTGGGTGATATAATTAAGTTTAGCTTTCAAATCCCCATCATACTTTTCTCACTACTTTGCAATGAAAGAATTTTAGGCACTGAGCTAGGACTGGGTGGAGCAGACCCCCTGCAACCCTCTTCTACAGAATATGAGCCACAGGAGTGCTCCTCTGCGCAAAAATCTGTCAATACCTGCGTGTCTGTCTATCTATCCATGCCATCTGCCTGCAAGAACGACTCACAGGGTTTAAACAACTTGTTCTTGTTTCAAAGTACACCCTCACAGCTACAAACTGCAGGGAACAAAGCGAAATTGATACTGAATGCTGTGCTGCTCCTTCCCTCGTCCTGATTAAATATTGACAGCCAAAAACGTGATCTGCTATTTATTACCCATTTTTCTTCCTCTGCACCCAGGAAACTCGCTGTGACAAAAAACCCCAAAAATAAATAAAAAAAGGAATGAAAGAATGCTACAATATTCCTTTATGCTGGAAAGTTTCTTGGATCTCAGCCTTACTTCTAAGGAAGAAAATGCTGCTGCAGTGACTTTTAAAGAGTTGCAAATGCATCTCGGGCTCTTTCTTAGTAACCTTATTTCCAAAGAGCATGTGTCTCCTGTTCATCACGTGTTAACTCAGACTATCTCTTCTGGCTGCAAATAGGCACAAGTAATCCCACCTAGATGGGACTGGGTCTCTTCGGGCAGCAGCTGCTCCATCCGGGGCCCTTGCAATGCCCACACACACGAAGCACACCTAAATGTATGCCTAAAGCATATAAAAACCTCTGCCTAATACGTAATAATTGCAGGCATTGACATTCGAGTGCTACTCGCTAATTGCACCGCCCAGCACGCACATGGAATGTCTGCGCTGTCCTCGTCAGCTGAAGGAGGGAGAGACACAGGCGTGCTGTGTGTTAAAGGAAAAAAAAAAAAAAAAAAAAAAAAAAAAAAAAAAAAAAAAAAAGTATTTTGGATTGTGTATTCTGCGAAAGACCATCATGGAACAACCTTAGAAAGGAGTCTCTCGACCACAAATCAAGCGCCAATTAATCAAATGCACCCAAGAGGGAGTGTATGAGGTGTCAAGTGGGGGTGGGGAAGAGGGAGGAGAGTGAGAAAAAAATAAGTTAAAAATACAACCAGAAACCGTCAGGTTACAGACCTTGAGAACAAACACCACGAAACATTCAAACTGAACCAAAACAGAGAAACATACAACCGTTTTTTCCCCCTTTTCCTTTTAAAGTTAAGTAACTTTCAATTTCTTAAAAAAACCCCAAAAAAACCCAAACCCTTCGACCTTTCAACCAATAGTCATAAATGGTGCTGTCAAATGGTCTTCAAGTTTTCATTAGTTCTTGCTCAAATAACCAGACCTTGATCTTGTGTGTGAGAGACCGTACATGGGTATTTAAATTAAAAAAAAATACAACAACAAAAAATCCCCAAACAACCAACAACGAAACAAACAATAAATACACGGAAAGACCTCATGCTGCCTTCAACACATTTTACATAAACACCCTCCCTGTTATTTTGCTTTACATCCTAGAAAATCGTCGCTGTTAAACTATTTGTGCGCACTTGACAAATAACAAGGTCCTGGAGATTAGTGCCGTTGATAGTAAGCATAAGGGACAGCGTTTTTAAACCTCATCTCTGGTACTTAAAATTGAATCTAGAAATAGAAACTCCTTAGATAATTAAAGATAGCTTTCCCTCCATTTGCAGCGTGAGATCTGTTTAATGTCTATCAGCATAACACAACACTAATCGCCAAGCATCTTCGAGTGACTGTCAGAGAAATGTAAAAAAATTAAGCAGCTGCAATACGCCCAAAATGAGTTATTGTAATTACATTTAATTAGTTTAATTAGTTAATTATTTTGCTTACAGCTGTACAAGAGACTGCAAACATTTGTTAATATCACATTCGCTTTAACAGTATGGGGTGATTCTGCAGTTACACTAAATCAAGGGCGCATATGTAGAAAGATGTAAAAAATGGGCGCGGGGAAGGGGGGAATCTTGGGGGAAGGGGGGAATCTTGGAGGGAGCGGGAAGGGGGCTCAGTCTGCCTTTCCATGGGCATCTCTTTCTCTCCTCTCCGCGTTTGATTCGCCTGGGAAATGCATTTAAGCCCCAAAGGGAATCAACCCCTTCCCCCATTAAAAGCCAAGGGGTCCCCACCGAAGAGAATCGGGGGGAGTAGGGGAGGGAAAGGGGGGCGGTGGAAACTGCGTTGGAGCACGGGGTGCTCCATTAGAGAGGATTCGTGTAATTAAACCCTTTGAAGGGCGGGGGAGGCGGGGATATAAACTTTTCCTTTCTCATGTCTTATCCCTTCACTCTATCTGCTGATCCAATCAAACTATTCATCTTGCTGCCATGGCTGCCTGCTTCCCGGAGAAATTCATTGCCCCAAAGTCAAAATATATCATGAAGATATCGCTACACAGTAAAAGTTTGTCTAGCTTGTTGGAATAATCCATACCTTTTTTAATGACAGACTGGTCCAATAAGTTCATACCGCTGTTATTGGCATCTTCAACTGACTGTGGATATAAAAACATCACTATTCAAATTGACTGGATATTAAAGAATCACGTACATAAATCATGTCATTTCAAACTGGAGTCCCTGTTATTTCCATTTATATTAATTCACTAGGGGAGGAGGGATTTTTTTGTTATTATTATTACTATTATTATTATTATTGTTGTTGTTGTTATTTCCCCGAATCGACAAGGAAATTAAATTCTTACAAATTATATAGTCTTCTAATAAAACAAAAGGAGGTGTGAAGCATATGGGGTGCAATACTGGTTTTGTAATCTTATAAAACATAGATATCACATAGACTTCTTTGCATTCCATAAAGCTTTATATTTCTTCCTTTGAAAATGTGGCAATTTGGCAACATCTGCAAGATCTATTGCATGACATAAATGAACACGATTAAGGACAACTTAAATGCTCCCTCCCCTTTCCTCCCCCTCCTCCTTTTTTTTTTGTTTTTTCTTTTTGTTTGTTTGTTTAACCCTGCTACATCTTACTAATTCAAGGGCCATTTACTTTTTATATATCATAGTTTACATTATGGACTTTTAATTAAAGCCTGAGCCTTTCGGAGTGCAGTGCAACGCCCACATCGTACAGGGGACGAGCAGAAAGAGATTTACAGCTCCCGAGGTTGCTTCCATGTCCCGAATTATTGGGGACCGGGAGGGAGGAGCAGGAATACACATTATCAAAAGTATGAACCATCAAACTGATTGTCTAGGAAAAAAAAAAGTCTCCGAATTTCAAAGCCTTGTTTCCCCATTTTCCCCCCTTTCTTTCCAGCCTCCCGAGGAGCACACCTGTTATTAAGGCATTAGCTTCCTTAGCGGGGAAGAGAACAAAGACGGGCACAGAGGACACAGCAAATGTTGGGTTTCATTGCTCAAAACGAAAGTGGGCTATACAAACCCCCCCCAAACAAACCAAAATTGCTGCTGAGTCTGTGCTCGGCACAGTAAAGCCATGTCCGAAAAAGAAGAGGAGTCGTAAGAACAAATTATAGCAGAATTCTGACAGGCTCCGTTTTAGGGTAAATTCTGAGGTAAAGGGGGACCTTTGGGTTTCTTGTATTTATTATTTTATTTTTCCCATTGCTGTTACTAAAGAGTTTGGGTTTTTCAGTGTTATTGCATATTTGGGGAGCTGTCACGTTTTTCCTTGATAAGCAAAGCACCTTTCCAGCAAAGCAATGATTTACTTCACCATGATTTTAACTTTATCTTTGTTATGCTGAGAAGCTGAGCTGATTCGGATCCGGCCCTTATCTCCGTCTCTGTGCTCAGCGGAGACATTCCAGATGGAATGTGGTTTAGGAGAAAATTACATCTCCCCAAAATACGATGGAACAATATTTTCTATGAGAGCTTTCCCTTCATTTTCCTTGAATCCACCCTCAAACGAGTGCACACACAGAGCGGTGCCTTATGTGCTGTGTTTGGGCATGGCTGTGTCTCTCTCTCTCATAATCAATAGGCTACATACCTAAAGGGCACAAAATAAAATTACAAAGTCTTCCCTCCTTTCCCTGAGCAGCTCCCAACGAGGGATGATGAGCAAATCCTGCAGCCTGCTGGAGTGCAGCGTGGCGCACCTCGATGGCACAGAAACCGAGGTAAACGTGAAACATCACCTTCCCTTTTTCTTTCTTTCTTTCTTTTTTTTTCGCTATCTTTCCTCCTTATCTCACCTTATCTCTGGTTGCGCGCACCCCTTATGCGTGTGCGCGCACTCAGCTCGCTCCATCAGCAACGTGGGTTAGTTGTTGTAGTTAATGAGAAGACTCCTGTCTGATTTTCTATCTAATTACGCCCTCCTGCTGGGTTTTTGTACAGGATATTCGCTCAGCATGCTGGCAGTTAATAGTCACAGAGAGGATCGTAAAGATTTAATTAGGACTGCATGCGGAAACGTGGAAAAACAACTCAGACTTTTAATTACTAGACTTCTTTAGTTAAAAGTGATACCAGGGGTTACTTTATAAGAGACTTGGGTGTTTTGGTGCAACTTAACTTTCCGTGTCTCTAGCTCTAGTACGTAGTAGCAGCGTGAGTGAGGAGGAGGAGGAGGAGGAGCGGAGGTGTGTGTACAGGGAGGGGAAAGGTGATGAGTTTCCAGATATACTTGGAAAATCTGGAGAGGAAGATTCCCCTCCCTTCCCTCCTCCAATAATCTGATAGCGTGAAGCTTCCTAAGTACTACCTATAACCACCTTATTCAACTTCTGTGGATCCATCTGAGCGAAAACCTTAAAAACTGAGCTCTATATTTTCCTTCAAAGACTCTACAGAATCTGAATTTCCCTCTCTATTTTTCCTCCATCGAATCCTTTATTACTGTAATCCTACTTTAACCCAGCCGGTGGGAAAAATATCTGGGAGTGCAAAGGTGGATTTCTTTTTCAGAGTCCGTATTAGATGATGCAAATTTTTGTTCAATAAGGAGGTCTTGGCTTCTCTGTTCCCTGTCTGAAGGTTGTAAATCGCGGATTGAAAATTCCTCTCGAGAGGGGCAGCAATAGCAATACAGTGTGTGCTGTTTACAATAACAGAGCCCTATCGTGTTACAATCACTTAATTCTAGCCCTGGACAATGGCTCACACATGGACTGGATTTGGTGTTTATAAAATAACCACTGTTTCTTTCTGTCACGCACTCTCTTTCTCTGTCTCCTTCTCCTCAGCCCAGCCCATTCTCATGGCACATATTTGATCAGACATGCATCAGCTACAGCAAAGAGAAACATCTTTATCCAACTGTACATCTAGATATCCGTTCAATTTTTGGACAACTGAAATAAGAAAAAACACCCCAGTATTTGAAACCCATCCTGAAAATTATATCTAGTGATGGTGGATAATGTGTATACGTCGCCTGAATAAAAATTCCTGTTGCTAGAAAAGGTTCCCGGAATCTAGAATAAATCCATGTTAAATATCAAGATGGAAAACTGCCCAACTTCATCTGTCACTAGTGGAGGGACAAAAATAGAAAATGCTGAGTGGCAGCAGCGAGTTTTGGGCTGCTTTCCCTCCTGTCTCCGTTAACTTGCAGTTGGACACCTCTCCCTTCACGTGTTTCTCCTTGGGATACCCTCCTCTCCCTCTTCCCCTCCTCCCCCAGCCTGGGAACAAACTTTCAGAAATAAAGGGCCTGTTTAATTTCCTGCTGTCTCAGCACCCCAAACCCAAACCCCAGCCATGGAGCCTCGCCTGTCCCATTCCCATCCCATCCCCATCCCATCGCACCCACCCTGGCCCCGCCAGCCCCGGGCAGCAGTCGCGGGTGGCCGCGGGTGGCCCCGATGCCCCCAGAGCATTGGGGGGAGGCACTTTCCGCCAGTGCAGTGCCCTTCCCGCAGAAGGGATGTTTTATTGGGAAACGGATGGAGCACTGCTTCATTTGAGCTCCTTCTTTCCTATTATTTCTTCTCTCCCTTCTCTTCTTTATGTCTTTCTCTCTTTCCCTACCTTTTCCTCTCCTTTCCCTCTCTTCTCTATCTTCTCTTCTTTTCCCCTCTCCTTTCGTCCTTTCTGCGTTTTATCTTTTTCTTCTCTTTTTATCTCTTTCCTTTCCTTCTCTCTCCTCTGATTTACTCTCTTTCTCACAAGAGCACAACAATTACCGGCTATTCTTTGGGGAAAGTGTAAATATCCAGGCACAAGCAGTACCTAACGCCCATCGGCTGCAGAGAGAAAGGAGAGCGATCTGCTTTCTGCATTCACAGAGGTAAAACTCGCCTTGACTTGCACACCACTTTGTCTGAGCCAGGAATGCGAGACGAGACCTGCGCATCGCCCCCGCGGCGGCCGGGGGCTGCCCCCAGGTCTCAAAGCCACCTCGGAAACCCGCAGAAAGCGGCGACCCGACGGTCACTGAGCTCGGAAGCAGGAGGAGATGCAAACAGCAAAACCTTTCTCTTTCTAAAACATTTCGCCCCAGCAAAGCTCGGGGATTTTCCCGTGCAGCCCTGAGACAAGCCTCAAGCCAAAGCAATGCCTGCCCTCCGCTTCCCTGCCGCTCATTCCTCTCATGTTCAGCAGTATCCCCTTTTTCACGGCTATTTTTTATCTTCCCAGCTCCTCTTTCCTCCTTTCTTTTCCCCTTTCTGTAACTTTGAAGTCGTTATTTCATTCAGTGCTCCATACCTTTATCTATCCCAAGACTAAATGCATATACAGATATGATACATGATAAAGAAATTTGGGGAGAAAAATATAAAAACGCATGGAGGGGAACCCCTAAAATCCCGATTAGGAGAGCCTGAGGCAGGATTTGGACCCTGGAGGCTCCAGCCCCAGCCTCGGGGGTCCCCACGGGCTGGCCATGCCCTGCCCCAGCAAGGTGCAGACCGCCCCAGCAGCGAAGCTGTTAAGGGTCCTTCTGTTTTTAGGGAATAACACGTGATGATGAGTTTCGCGTGGGATGGAAGAAAGCTGGGAAATACTGTGCTTTGAGCCCGGCGAAACTCCTTTGTTATCCAAAAGAGGGAATGAAACTATTTAAAATCAGCGCTACGTTACCCAGCACACTTAACAAATAAGGGGGTGGGGGCACGGACAAGGGACTTGTTCCTGATCACCAGTTATTGCTTTTGATTTGGGTTTTGTTTATAATTTCCCTCCCTCCCGGATGAAAAATGTAGTAATTCGACAGTTTCATCAAAATCTCTGAACGGCAGGAAATTGGTTGGGGGGAGGAGGGGGAGGGTAAAGGGGAGTGGAAGATGAGATTGCATGGGAAATAACTGGAATTTGAAAAGCCACGCTTGAACTCTGCCAGCTTTTGAAACACGTGGAATATTTCGAGCAGCATGTCTGCCTTCCCCCTGCACTTTGCTGCTTTGCCATGTAGGGGAGGGTTTATAAAGCAGAGCCTGTGCGTGACAGCGAGGAAATAAATTCTCTTATTAAAAAAAAAAATAGAAAAATAGAGGAAGAGGGAGGGAGAGTACCACAGTTACAAAACCGGTGTGGAGAAAAATGGCAACCCACAGCAATATCGCTGGAAATCCCTCAGTGACCATTCCCAGCCCAGGGACGGGGACTCCAGGAGAAAGAAACGCGGTGCCTTACCTGGACCTCCTCCATGCCTGGGTGTCCGATGCCATGCAGAGAAAGGCTGTCCCCCATGCCGGAGTCAAGGCCATGGTGAGCTGAGTGCAGGAGGACATCTGGCCTCCGTACTGAGTGGTAGTCCCGCCTGGGGTCCAGTCCCGAGAGCTGGGGCAGGGCGGCCCGAGGCTGTGGCAGCAGTGACCCGGTTTCTGATCCCACCTCTTGCCTCTGCCTCTGTCCCCAGGGGTGCTGCTGGGGCTGATGCAAGGGGTTTAGGGAGTAGGGGTCATTGACATGGGAGTAAGGGTCCTGGCTTTGGTGGTAAGGAAGAGGCTGGTAGGGGGGTGGGAAATAAGGCGGCTGGAAATCCGAGGATGGGGTGTGAGAGAGCGGAGGAGCGCTGGAGTAGGGTCCCTGCGAGACGGATCCCAGCTGGGACAGCCTGGAACTGTGGCTGGGCACTCCATCATGCCGGTCCTACAAGCGGAACGACATACAAACAACAACAACAAAAAAAAAAGAGGACCTTTTTTTAGAAAAAATAAAATCCCCAAACCAAAACCAACAACAATAAAAAACCCCACGAAAAATCAAAAGGAGCACAAACCCACCCCGGAGTTAAATAAAGTAAAATAGGGTGTAAACAGCTGGAAAGTGGGATTCAGGTGTGCCCCCTTCTCCCTCCACTTATTAGAAATGTTCCAATGTTTTGCACCCACGTCGTGTCTATTCCCAGGAACTATCAAGGAGGGGGAAGGGGAGGGGGTGTGAGGGAGAATTGCTAAATGTCATAATTAAAAATGTAGGACTAGTGCTCCAAATACATGTACGATCTGCAATTTCAGAGCAGTAGTATAATTCCCAATCCACAGCCCCCTCAAATCAAACCAAAGGGGAAAAAAAGAAAACATGAAAAAATTAAGAGCACCAAACCACCCGTCTATCCAGACAACCCACCCCTTCTCCTGCCTAAAGTTTCCCAACATCTGTTTATTCCCTCTGCTCAAGTCCTGTAACTCAAAATCACCAACCCATTTTCACGTGGAAAAGCCCAAAAAGAAAGTTGCACTTCTCAGAAGACTCCGAGGTGAGAAGTTGTGTGAAAATGGGCTTGGGAAAAAGAAAAAAAAAAGGAAAAGAAAAAAAAATAAAAAAAAGAAAGCAAAAATAAAAATTACAGGGAATCTTTGCTTAAGGAGGTCTACCCCTTAAAAATAATAAAAAATCAAATAAAATAAAAACGAGACATCGGTATTGAACATCCAGACGCTATGATTTCTGCAGCAACTTCCAATGTCTTTTGTTTCCTTTTCCAATATTATATTCCGGAGAATGGGGTGGGGGTTAATTGTAATGAAAAGTCTTTGGGGTGTGTGGGGGGGACAGGGGGTGGGGGGAGTGTGTAGAGGCTTCAGAGAAAAGGTGGGAGAGGAGTTTTCTCCAACTCCAACGCACTGAAGCTGCGAGGTTAAAGTAAACAAGAAAAATATCTATTCCACAAAGTGTAGTTCAAACCCCCACAAGCAATGGCACACATGGCTTTAAAAAAAAAGAAAAACAACAAGGAAAAAAAAGTTCTTTTTCTCCCTGCTCTCCCCCCCAGACTCCCCTAGCTCAAATCGGGAACACACAATGCAAAAAGGGAGAAGCAGCTGCAAGCCTCCTCCAATTATTGTGCTAAATTACCAAGCCAAAGGCGTTTAAAAAGACAGAGAGAGGGAGAGAGAGACACAACAGATCGAGAGAGAGAGAGAACATGCAATTCTAGTACAACATGGATCCAAACTCACCATGGCGGAATAGGTGTGGACTAACATCTGGAAATAAAAAAAGTCTTGTAATAGCTAAAAATAAAATAATGGTGATAAATACTAACAATTGGAGGGAAAAATATCAAGGAGATCTGCAAAGGGACGTGTTGGACACAGGAGAACAGCTTGAGATATTTCGAAGTCTATCCATCAAAAAAAAAAAAGGTTAAAAAAAAAAAAAAAAAGACCAGTGCCCCCAAAACCGAGCCTGGAAACCTCTATCTACATATATGATTTACCCCTCCCTCTAGGGGTTTTTTTTCCCTTTTTTTTTTTTTTTTGGTTTTTGGTTTTGTTTTTTTTTTTCTTTTTTTGCCTTTGAGCTCCCAAATACAATCCTCTTCAACCCAAGGCTAGGCTCAGACTGCTCCGCTACCCCTTCCTCCCTTTCCTTCTCTACACCGCCTCATAATAATTGATATTCATGACTATTAATATTACACGACTACTTTAAAGGGAGAATGCAGGACCAAATGGAGCGTGAAGCTGGCAGCCAGCTCAAGAGCTCCCCTACTATTGTAAATGACGTTCATTCAGTGGAGAATTACTAGATGTAATCAGACGAGGGGGGCTGGCAGAGGCAGAGTTTGGGGAGAGGGAGAGGGGGGAAAAAGTTTAGCGAGGAAGAAGCAGAACTTCAATTAACTCGAGCGGAGGAAGATGCGGAAAGTGGAGACTGCTGAGCTGGAGCAAGGAAGAGAGATGAAGCAATGCTTGAGGCGGAGGAGGAGAAGAAGAAGAAGAAGAAGAAGAAGAAGAAGAAGAAGAGGAGGAGAAAAGTATATTTCCTTTTCATTTTAATATATATTTAATTATACATTCCTAGTACGAGGAATTGATTGCCTTTGGTGCTTTTGTTCTTGCAGTTTGGTGTTGGGGTTTTTAAGCAAATAATGAAGAAAAAAGAGGCTTTTCTTGTTTTTTTTTTTTTTTGGTAATTTTTAAAGGAATGAAAGAAGAAATGTGCAGTCACTGTAACATACGTCTATTTACAGTGAAGATTAAGCCTTTTTGGTGCGTGTTACAGATCATATTTATTCGCAATAGCCAAATAAATACTTGAATCTGCATTGTTGGGCTCCACTTTTTTTTTTTTTTTGTCTGAATCATCTTTCTACTGCCTGATATGAAAAAAATAATATATACGTACATAGATCTCCCGATTTCCACCCAAATGTGAAATGCATGGAGTGAATTTTAAAGGATAGTAAATTTATAGTTTTGAGGCAAAGCCAGGGGCGATATAAAACCTTTTTGATGTTGCAGGAACCCGTTCAACTGGACTGTCTGCCATTTCTGTTAAAGTTCAACTTACGTTCCTTCCTAAATAGACTCACGCTTCCCAGAGCTGCCCCCCCTGCACGCACACGCACACGCACACACACACACTTTTGTTTTAAGAACAGATTCAGTTTAAGTGGCTGAGACGCCTCTACCACGGTGTTGTTAATTATACATCGGAAAGAAGAGAGAGAGAAATATTTTGAACATAAATCTAGAGGGTTTAAGGCCTTAAAAAATAAAAGGATAACAATTTTTTTTCCCTTTGGCGAGGCTACGCGTTACAAAATGCCCCGGAGCGCATCCCCAAGTTAGGATCCACCCTGCCTGCGGCCAAATCCCATCCAACCTCTCCCCCAACTCTTCTCTCCCATGGCAGTCTACAAACGTGGGTGTCCGTAAATCCACAGCGCCTTAAGACCCCTTATCAAAAGCAGGGTAGAAAAAAAGCCCTCATCCCTCGGCAGCAGGGACGGGAGATGTTTTGTCGCCTGCTGCTGCGGGCAGAGAGAGACAATGGCCGGGCTGTGCCGGGAGACGGGGAGGGAAAAGCAGCGAGGGCTCAGCGGGCTGGGGACACGCGGGGACACGCACAGACACACGGACACACAGACACACACACACGTGTGTGCTCATTCTCTGCTCCTTCTGCAAATGCTGTTTTTGCCGATGGTAATTAGCCTGACCGCAGCTTTTAGGAGTGAGACATTTCTCCCGGCGCGTCCCCTCCCCGCTTCCCTCCATCCCGTCCTTCCTCCGGCCGGGAGCAGCCGGAGCTGTACCTTCCCTCGGTCTCTTCCTGCGCTTTTCCCGGGAGTTTCCCCTCTGTAAGTGCCAAGGCGCTCCCGGAGGGGAGGTGCGCCGGGGCTGGGGACGGGGCGGCCCCGACGGCGCTTCCCGGGGGGCTCCGGCCGCTTCCCGATCCCAGCCCTGCCCGGCTCCTGCCCGACCGCTTCCCAGTACTCGTCCGCTGCCCGATCCCCGGCCCCTGCCCGGCACCCAGCCCCTCGCTCGGAATCGCTTCTCTCCTTGGTACCCAGCCCCTGCCCGCTCCTTGCTCGGTCCCCGGTGGCTGCCCGATCTCACCCCGGCTCCTGTCCGGTTCCCACCCGGCTCCTGTCCGGTCCCACCCGGCTCCTGTCCGGTCCCAGCCCCTTCCCTGTCTCCCGTCCCTGCTCAGTGCCCAGTCCTTTCCCGGCCTCTGTCCAGTCCCCTGTCCCTGCTCCGTCGCTGGTCCCTGCTCGATCCCCAGCCCCTTCCCAGACCCTGCCACGTCCCTGACCAGCCCCTGCTCGGTCCCCGGTCCCGGCTCAGAGCCCAGTCCATCCTGGCCCTTGTCCTGTCCCCCGTCCCTTCCCTGTGCCCGGTCCCCGGTCCCTGCCCGGCCGCCTCCCCTCGGAGCAGCTCCCGCGCTGGAGGTGGCGGATTGCGCCCTTCTGAAAAATCTCCCCCCATGATCGCCGTGCAAAACGCCTCCCACTCAATTAAAAAATAAAAACAATAGAAAAAAAATTAGAATATTGTTTTTGTGGAGGGCCATCCTCGCTCATCTTTTCAGGGTTTTTTTTTTTTTCCCCCCCCTCGTTTCTGAGAAAACCCCGCACGCCGGTTTAACTTACAAGGAACACACTCGCGGAGCCCGTTTAGGAAAGATCCAGCTCAGGAAACCGTGCAAAATTAGGAAAGGTTTCGCAGTGTTTGAGCTGTGATTTTTTTTCCTCCCTCCTTGGTTTTCTTTTTAACCTTGAAAATAAGATCTGGATAAAGCTCACAACTTTTCCTGTCCGCGGACTATGCGGAGCTGCCTCTGCATCGGTTCGGGCGTGTGAACTCACACACGCACAAGAATGTATGTGCCGCTTAATTAATGCCAGTATATGTACACATGCACATCTTATCTGTGGGTGTAGAGGTATTAAAAAGTCGCAAAAAACATATCCGATTGTGAAAACAAGAAAAAAAAATAGTAAAAAAATCCATATTCGGGTTGATCTGAGCTTGGAATTGCAAAATAAAAAATAAAAGAAAGAAATGCATCCAGTCCCTGAATATCGGATAGTGTGTCTTTTCTATTTTTTCTCTCTTTTAAAAATTTTTCTCAACATTTGTCCATACTTAATCGAATTATATATAATTGGAGATCTAAACAATCAAACTCTTGCCTTTAAGTTGCCTCATTCCAATCCTCAGATCATTTCTTTGATGTTTTAAATCGCATCAAACAGCTTTTCCATGAAAAAAAAAAATAAAAAGTTTAGGACTTGGCATGCTGAATACAAATATGCAAATAAATAAGCATTTAAGCATTTACTCTCTGTTTCCCATCTCTATATTCGTATGTGCTGCTGTATGCCTCTATTTCTGCCTGGATGTATATGTAGAGCTATATATGCATTATATAGCCATGCCTGTATCTATATGCTAGATGTATATTTAAATATACATATACTCTCTTACTCATATGCATATTATATACTCACCTCATAGATATCTTCATACTTGACATTTTCAACCAGTTTCCAGAGCATGATGGCAGGCTGTTCTCTAGGAGGTGAGTGCATTCATGTGAAGAGCAGATGTCTGGATTCTCAGTACTTCTCTGTCTGTAATGATCCATCTATAATTGGAAATGGGGGACAGACACCAAATCCGACGTTCCTCTTCCATCGCAACTTATATCTGTTGTCTGAAACAATAGGCTGCAGAAGCCTACCTCAATGGGATAGTAAAAAACATTATCTGTTACATAGTTACATATAGCTACGGACATATATGTGACTAGATATAGACATATACACACATATAGAGACTTATATGCAGGCATATAAAATATATACATACACAGAGCTGCACGATCACACATTTACACACACAGGCGCCCACACACACGTTTATCTCTGAACAGGCAACTTTTCTCCATGTATAGACACATTAGTTGCCACATTTAGATATGTAAATTATATATATTCTTCCACATGTGGGCACATGGAGACTGCATGTTACATATGCACATGTGCACGCTAACCTGGTTAGTTTATATAGGAGTGTATTTAAATACATGTATGTGAATCTAGTTATACATTTACACATATATATGTTGGTATAGAGGATTAAATACACACATTATGCAGTGCATATATCTGCTATTTTAGTAGATGGTTGGATGGATGCGTAGATAGATAGATTAAATTAAATTAATATTTTTTCAATCCTCCCTATGATAAAATAAAGGATAAGTTGCCTCTGCACTAAGTGATTCATCATTTACAATGAGATATGATGCTTTTCCCCACATACAATATGCTTTTATTTACATGTCCAGAAATTATCCTCTCATATGCAGTTAAACACCAAAACAGCGTCTCATCAAAGCACATTCAAGCAAATCTAAAAGGAGCAAATTCTGATAAATGATTTCCACTGGAAAGCCTTAGACTTCAGGCTTGGACTGCATATTTTATAACTTAGAAATACTTAATGTGGGGAAAAAATAAAGGGAAAAAAATAGGAGTTTTGCAAATCCTTCTGTGCACACATTTGAATAGCGTTTAGTACTTTCAGAAAACGATTAAAAATAGAGTTAGATTTGTGCATTTCCCGGGTAGCCCTCGGTTTGGAATGGGATAGGAGGAGTTAGACCAGTTTTAACCTTTATTTTTTTTCTCCCCCCGAGGCAAACCTTCCTTCGCATTGTCCGATTTTTTTAACACGTTGAGCGGCAAAGAGCCGACACAGGCAGCAGAGCCCATCTCTGCCTTTGAAAGGAAACAATCGAGCTTTGCAGTGGGCTGGTGCACCAGGAGGGGAAAAAAAATGGGGAAAAAAATGAGGGACAGAGGCAGAGAGACAGAGAGAAAGAAGGTGTTTCTAAATTCAAGGTCCTGTCCCTGGAAATTTCAAGCTCTACCTATAAGGTTCCTGCAAATCTTTGTTATTCTGCACGGGATCTTATGGGAAAGTGCACAGTGTCCTTTGTACTTTCAAAGGTCCTACAGGTAAAGATGCTTTTATATATATATATATATATAATCTCGGAAACGAGGAGAACTTCATCAGAAGACACATTTCCTGGTGTGTGGTTGGCTGGTGGGAAGGGTGGGCTTTGTTTTTCTGTTCGCTTTGGCCTCAAATTAAGGCAGAAAGTATAAATTCATCCTTTTCCCTGTCAGCCTCTACACCACCCTCCCCATTTCGCAGTGTGCATCTTCCCCTAAAGCCTCAACCCACAAAAGGCAAGAGGCAAATAGCAGCCAGATATTACAGCAGGAACTGGACAACGGTGTTGCTAGAAGTTATTAAAGCGGATAGGAGATTTTGTTCTCAGCACAGCCAGTGCTGCACTGAGGAGGAGCAGAAAAAGGGTACATCTTTGAGTGGGTTGGACTGATCATTTCAACTGAGGCAATAGGGTAAAAAATGCTGAAAAAGGAGAAAGGATGTGAGCTGTTTGCATGGGGATGTGCGGAGATACCCGTGCAGCCACCCTCACGCACCTATAGATCTGAATGACCCTCTTAGAAAAATACCAAGCTCATAAAGGGACAGTTTGCCATCACTTTTGTGGAAGTCTTTGAGTCATGAAGGCTGGCACAGGGCAGAGTGAATGAGCTTCGTGACGGCTAATGCTCCACAATTCTGTGACACCCTGAATTAAATACGTTCTGCGAGCTGGGGGAGGGGAGAGGAGGGGAGTGAAAAAAAGAAGACTCTAAAACAGACTTGACGTCCACTGTCTCCTTGCTAACATATTGGTGTAAACAGTAAATTCTGACTTTTAAACCCCACTGCTGTTACATTTGTCTTACATTTGCAAAACGTGACAAACGAACAGGCGCTTATTTGGAAAAGTAAGGTCCTTCACATTTTATTTTTGCGCTCGTTTTGCACCCCCACCCCCGCAGCTGCCTCCAGTTTAATTCAGCAATCCCACGCAGCAGCACTTGCACCGATTTGTGCCTCAAACGTGCAATGCGTCCAAAAGGCGACACACATACCCCAAACTGACCACTACAGCCCATACTTTCAAAAGTAAAAAAAACACAAAGGGGAAAAACCAGAAAACCAGTCCTTTCCCGGCAGTGTGTGTTGGGCTTTCCCACTCTTTTCCAAGGAAAACACCGGCTTTTTGTTTTTTTCAGCAGTGAGCCGGCCGCTGCAGCCTCAGCCTGGCAGGTACGACGGCAAAGGAATATGTTATATATATATATATTTAATTATTTTTCTGTTTTTTTGTTGGGGATGTCTTTCTCAGTGGCCGTGCCCAGGGCGGAGGAAGCCCCGCTGCCCCGGCCGGTGCCCGCGGAGCTCGGAGCGCGTTGAGCGGGGCAGCGGCGCCCTCTGATGGGGACTCGCTCCCCGCAGCGGCACCGGCTCGGATCGGAGCTCAAGGATCGTCCCGATCCACCCTCCTGCCGCACCTCCCGCTGTCCCAGGCTGCTCCAAGCCCCGTCCAGCCTGGCCTTGAGCACTTGCAGAGATCCAGGGCCAGCCACAGCTTCTCTGGGCAACCTGTGCCAGGGCCTCACCACCCTCATAGCGAACAATTCCTTCCCAATATCCATTCTGATTCTTCTCTCTCTCTTTTTAAAGCCATTCTCTCTTGTCCTGTCCCTCCAGTCCCTTGTCCTGAGTCTTTCTCCAGCTCTCCTGGGGCTCCTTTAGGCACTGGAAGGGGCTCTAAGGTCTCCCTGGACCTTCTCATCTCTCAGCCTGTCTGCTCCAGTGCTCAGAGCATCTCTGTGTTCCACTCTGTACTTGCTCCAAGAGATCCAGGTCCATATTTGGGAATTACAAACACCCAAATATTTTCTCTGCTCAAAATGATGCTGATATAATCTTTCTTCCTTAAGGGTAAAGTTGCAGGTTCTTATTTACATCAATTTTTGATTAACAGGCCATTCGGTGTTTCAACCTCTACCTTAAAACCAGAATAAATCTTCTGTAGCCCATGTCCAATACCATAAATATTATTCACTATAGAATAGTGAATATTAGTAGAATAATAGTGACTAATAGTAGAATACAGTGAGGCTGAATATCCTAATTATCACAATGAAATATCTGTTAATAGCCCGGCGAGGGAGAGAACCCACAGTAGTAGGATGTCTACTTTGTTGAGAACTCGAAAAAAATTAATTTTAATTCAATAAATTATGCCACCTTTACCTCATATACTTTTCTCAGAATTATTTTTCGTGGTTTTTTTAAATTTTTTTTTTAATTTTGCCTGCCCCTAATTAAGGCCCTGTTTCAGAAATGGGCTTTAAATCCTGCTCTGCCTTTTAAATCTGGCATGGATCTCTATAAATAATACTATCTCCCTCAGTATCCAACTCCCAGCAAATCCGTATTGTTGGCTGGAGTTTAAAAGGAATCCGTTTATCCCAGCGCCCTCTGCTGCTCGCTGAGCTCATAGAAGGGCAGATTTTTGTGTTCTGGTAAAGTCCAAGCTTTTTGAACGTGTTTGGTACCTTTTCCTCCAAACCACCTCTTTTTTCTCCTGATATTTTTCTTCTGTATGTTCTCACGTGTATTTAAGAAATCAATATTTTTATTAAAAAGCTTATTTTTAATTGTACAGCTTTTAATTTGCACTGCAGGTGTCATGAAATTTACTGCCAGCCTACTAATGGATTTACAAAATCATTGCTTTGGTGAGCACTTTATACCTTTTCTTTGTGAATAATACCAAGACTCTTCTCTTAAAAATCCAGCTGTCCATAATGTTTGCTGTTAAATCTCTGTTTCCTACTACATCTCCAGACATAACCAGGGTTTTTCACAGAATTATGCCATTGTAGGATGATAGAATAATTTGGATTGGAGAGGGACTTTAAAGGGCATCTAGTCCAACCCCCTGTCTTGAGCAGGGACATCTTCAACTATGTCAGGTTGCTCCAAGCCCTGTCCAACCTGGCCTTGAACATTTCCAGGAATAAGGCATCAATCATCTCTCTGGACAACCTGTAACAGTGTTTCACCATCCTAATTGAAAAATTCCTTCATTTTATCTAGTCCAAATCTGTCTTTTTTCAGTTTAAACCCCTTGCTCTGTCATTACAGGCCCTGCTAAAAATTCTGTTCCCATTACTTTACATTTTCCTGAACCCACCAGCGCTTTCTTCAGGGAAAGGCATCACCAAACCCAGCAGCAAGAAGAATACCTAGAGCAGCTTTTAACAAGGCAGGAAAGCTCAGCCACATATGTTGAACCCTTATGCACAGGTCCAAACTGTTTGCCACATTAACACCCCCAGGTCCCTCAGTCATTCCTCACAGGACAGGTTCTCTACATCCTTCACCAGCTTCATTTCCCTACTCTGGAGCCATTCCAGCACCGTTTTTAGTGAGGGGCCCAAAACCGAAGTCACTGATTTTGTCTAATTGTGATAAAAAATTAACTCAAATGTCACTCACTTTTCTCTGGTACCCATTTAGTAACCAATTTTGGATGTCAGGAACCCCAAATGGTGAACCCTTACATTGGTGGGTCAGGTCCAATTTCTCCCAGACCAAACCTCACACAGCCCGTGGGTTCTTTGGAAAATGAAGCCCCTCCAAAAGTTTGCATTACTATATTGAGGAGAATTCTTGCATCCAAGATTAATTTTGTTTGCAAACCATGTGTTTTATCCCTCTGCACTGCCTGGGGTTTTTTCCCCACAAGAAATCCAGGTACACGATGCCAACAAGGACCCCAGCTTTGAGGCAATGTGGGGTGGGATGCAGCTTTGGCATCCCCTTTTCAGAACTGTCCTGCAGACCCCAAACCCTCTGGAGCTGAAACAGCAATCGGATCTCCCAAGTTAAGAATGAAGAATGTTTCAGGACTCTTTTTCTCATTCCAGTGTCCTTTAATCCTTATTTTGATCTGATGTGGGTGCTCAACTCAGGCTGAGTGAACTTCAGAAGTGCTTGGCTCCCTAAGACAGGGAGCTCAAAGCCTCACTCAGGTTGTACCAGCTGAGCTTGGTTTGCCTGTGTTACTGCCTTGTGTTTCCTTGTCTCAGGACCAAAACCTCTTTGAATACTGAGTGCCAACTTCCCAGCATTCCATGATTGACAGGAAAAGCAGGAGTTAGGTGATAGAGCATTAAACTGAAGACTTTATGGGTGATTTATCCCTTGGAACACAAAGGGGAGGCTGAGAACTCTCAAGAGCTGCTCTCACTGCTGCATGGTTATCCTTTGTCTCCACATCCACCTTTTGAAAGTGAATTAATCCTTTCTAAACCTTCTTCCTCTTAGAAGACAAACAAAACACACTGAAAAGTTGCTGAACTTGTTTCCTTGAAAATTTGAAATCAGTCATATCAGGTTATCTTTCATTTTTCCCAGCTGGGATATGGACCATTACTGAAATTAGCTTCTGTACCTGGATAAAACATATCCTTTTTATTTCTCTATTTTTCCCATTCCCAAACAACCTCCCTATACCTAAATTAAGTCACAAAATCAAGAATGGGCAGACTGCACCCATTAAAGGGAGGCCTTAGTTTTAGGGAATATTTAAAATTTCAGGAAGTTAGGAGATTCCATTTTTATTAGTTTAATTTAGTTCAGCTGTATTTATGTGGCTAAAAAGTGTTTGTATATGATTCAGCCAAAAAAACAATATTTAAATTATATTTATGTGAGGGAATACACTTTTTCCATTTTAGGATGTAAGCAATAGAGTAAATGATATATTTAAATTTCAAGACAGGAAAGAGTTAATTAGTTTTAAGGGGGGAGGAGAAAAATTAAGACCTGGCCCATTATCTGTTTTGAGAATATAACTTTTTTCCTCAAGTATCACTCCCAGCCCCCTTGCTTTTTAATTTCTCCACTCTCTTAACTTGCTTTCTTGAAGTAGGCACTCAGAAAATATGACCACAGGCAATGCTTTAGGGAGAGAAAAAATTCTGGGCACATGAAAGAAGACATAGCAAAGTCAGCAAACTGCATCTATAGGGGAAATGCATTTCAGGCGCCTAAAATTGCTCATAATGTATCTGGAGTTACACCATTCCCTGGATTCTCCCTTCAGTTTGTTCAAATACTGCACTGTGTCTTTCAGGGACTTTAGCCCAAGTATTAGAAGGGGTTTAGGTCCCTTCCCTTCCCTTCCCTTCCCTTCCCTTCCCTTCCCTTCCCTTCCCTTCCCTTCCCTTCCCTTCCCTTCCCTTCCCTTCCTTCCTTCCCTTCCCTTCCCTTCCTTCCCTTCCTTCCCTTCCCTTCCCTTCCCTTCCCTTCCCTTCCCTTCCCTTCCCTTCCCTTCCCTTCCCTTCCAATATCTGACAAGGAACATTTCTGATTACTCAATTTTCCTATTCCTCAGAAGTTCACAGGATCCTGGCATGGTTTTGGCTCATATCAGAAATTTCAGGCAGCTTCCAGGCACGTTTGAGGGGCAGAAAAGACCAGGCACTATTCCCAGGAGTCTGAATCAATATGATCACTTTGATTTAGAGTCCATTCAGTCACTTAAACTTTATTAATATGGATACAAACTACTCTGTGCTAGTTAAGTCACGGCAAATAATTCAGAACCTAAAAAATTAGGCACAAACTTGTTTGATTTAGGTTAACTGCATCCTCACCGCTTTCCATGAAATATTCATTCCAGTTATAGAACATGATATTAATATTAATATAAAAATGCAATTTAGAGTTGTATTCCTAAGGTAATTGTATATCATTGCTTTCATATTATAAATGCAGAAGCACAATAAAAGTCAATGTTTCCTGCCTAACAGGCATAAGAATGAGCAAGTGTAAATGAATAATTTTTAACAGTTCTGAAATTAAACATTTTGTTCTCTGCTATCAAAATGAGAAATTTGAAAATTCAAATTTTACCCTTTCTCCCTCTCTGAGTTTTGAAATTAACATCTAATGATTTGATTTGGCTACCAGAAGAGTACAATGCAAAAAATATGAACATCTGCGCGTCGATAAACAGATTAGTTTATGGCATTTCAGAATACTTTCCTAAAGATGTAATGACAATGCTCCTTAAAAAAATGGCTCTCAGAATTGCTGTTCCATTTTGACAACATTGGTCTTTGTTATTAAGGTTCATCATGGTCAATTTTTTCACTGAAAAGGTAAGAACTAATTTTTTGGGGGTCTACTTTTTTTACAGGGGCTTTATCCTGAGTTTTCTCTTATGCTGGAATCACAAGACCAGTGTCAGAGTTCCCTGGATGACCAACCTGGTTTCAGTCTTTGCTTTTTTTAATAAAACCTCTCTTGTAACGAGTGCTGATTATGAGTCAATGATGAATCTGTAAAACTTCAGTGAAAACACAAACCAGAAATACACTTAAAAGCATATGGGGTACAAATGAAGGGACCTTAATCAGTGTAGTTGAGAGGGGAACTGGAATTTAGGAGAATGCTTCCCTTTCCCAGCCCTACTTGGATTGATCCTGTGTGCATGACCTTGTCCACACCAATTTCTTTACTGAAACTCCATTTCGACTTACCTTGTTTGTTGTTAATCATCATTTATAGAATGATAGAATCCCAGAATAGTTTGGGTTGGGAGGGACTCTAAAAACCATCTCATTCCAACCCCCTGCCATGGGCAGGAGCACCTTCCACCACTGCAGTTTGCTCCAAGCCCTGTCCAACATGGCCTTGAACACAATTAATCAAAACCAACCTGATCACATCCCAGAGGCAGGGACATCGGAAAGATGCCTGGCTGACAAAAAATAAAAGGGATCAATGTTGCAGCGCCAAGAACAACATCAAGTGAAAATTCCTTATAATGTTGTTGCAACGTAGGACATTCCTCTGACTGCCTTGGAGGACTCAAGACCCTGGCAGGGGTCTCAGAGACCTTGGCACAGAGTCAGAAACACCTGTGCCTTTGATTTTAGCCCATGGAAAAAGTTACCAACTTTGTGTGAAGATTTACAAGCCACAAGAGTTTGAGTAGAATAATAGTTAATTTGTCACAGGGTAAAAATGTAGAATTTTGGGGATTTGGGTAGAATGGGGGTTCAAGAGGCAAGATGGAGGAATCTGGGTGTGTCCTGTTCTTCTTGTTCTTCTTGCCCTCCGTCTTCTGCTGTGATGGTGGCACTTCTGGATTGGTTTAGAATAGAGACAGACTGTCTAACACAGGTGATAGGTATTGGAAAATTATTGTAAATAATGTACATGTAGTTTTTAGTATAAAAAGCTAACACTGCCCCAAGGGGGCAGTTTGTGCTTTTTATACTAAAAACCAGACAGATCTCAGCAGGTCAGAAAAAGAATGTTATAGATAAGAGAAAATAAACAACCTTGAAAACCAGAACCAACAACTCTTCTTCTTCAGTCACAGGGCTGGAAAAAAGAGACTTTCTAATACCTCAGGAGCCATTCCAACCACAGAAAACTGGAGATGATGTCAGCATTCCTTATGCCATGTAGGATCTCTTGCGCAAAAAAGGGTGCTGCTGTTTGATTGGCTTCTCTCATTCTTTAGGGGATTCCATTTGTGTATCCTCTGAATGTGGAATTAGTCTAAAGTAGAGCAGCAAATCTATTTTGTGCAAGTCATGAAAATAGCCACAAGATAGACCAGGAACGTGGGAGGATCACAGATCTGAGGAAACAAAAGCTGCAATTGCTCAGTTAATGTAACTCACGCAGAACACGGGCCAGAAAATCTGCATGGAACAACTGTTGGATGAACCACAGTATTCCTGCAGAAGCACTAATAATAACACTGTCTTGGTTTTTTTTTTTAAGCCATGAACATAAAATCTTTGCCTAATTTAATAAATTATATATTTCTTAATCACTACATCCGATAAAAATATAAATCTGTTTTCCATTCAGGGTTTTATTGAAACTGAATCCTTGAACAGTAAAATCTTTTGATAGGGTGTATCTGTTAACTCTTGCATTTAGTTCCCTGTATCACCTTGCTGTTAAGATGAATAAATTAAGCTTGTTTTGCCTTTCATTATATGATAGATTCTCTTATACTTCACAGGATCACAGAATGGTTGAAGTTGGAAGGGACCTCTGGAGGTCATCCCCCCTGGTGGGATCCCTCATGGTTCATCCCCCCTGCTCAAGCAGGGCCACCCTGGTGTTCAGGACTATGTCTAGATGACTTCTAATAGCTCCAGGGAGGGAAGTCCACAACCTTCCTGGGCAACCTGTGCCAGTGCTGGGCCACCTTCACAATAAAAATATGTTTCCTCTGTTTAGAGGAACTTTCTTTGTATCAGTGGATGCTCTTGACCTCTGGTCCTTTCACTGGACACCACTGAGAGGAGCCTGGCCCTGCTCTCTTTGCATTCTCCCTTCAGGGATTTAGGGATGGATAAAATCCCCCTTGAGCCTTCTCTTCTCAAGGCTAATCTGTTGCAGCTTTCTCAGCCTTTCCCCATGAGAGATGCTCCAGAATCTGAGTCACCTCAGGGGTCCTTTGTTGGACTCTCTGTCCATGTCCCTCTGGCACTGAAAAGCCTTGAACTGGACACCAGTGCTGGGCAGAGGGGAATGATCCCCTTCCAGCTGCTTCCAGCACCTCTAGTGCAGCCCAGAACAGACACCCCTTTTCCACCTGGGTGTGAAGGACACATTGCTGGCTCACACCCAGCTGGGTGTCCACCAGGAGCCCAGGTATTTTCTGTAAAGATTCAGGAAATGCTTTGGTGACACCAGGGATGCCACATCACTTTTTTCAGCTCACCAACAGCTTTATGAAAGGGATGTGTCAGAAATGGGCTTCATATTCCATGTGCTGTTGCTTCATACCTGTGACAGATGCAGCACAACCTTTATGAATAAATTCATTATATCCTTTTGTTTAGTCAAGCACAAGACACTTGGCCTTCTGCCCTAAAGTTCAAACTCATGCTTGGTGGATCATCCCCTACAACCAAAAACTCCCTTTCAGAGCTGCTGCTTTCCAGAGCAGACTCCACAATTTCATAGGGGAAAATATACGTATTTTTTTTTCTAAGATGTAGAAATTCCATTTTCATCTTTTAATAAGTTGATTATTCTAATCCAGTTTGTTGAATAATCCAGATCATGGTGCATTTTTCCCCTGAATCAGTTTTTCTGCAATCTCTCAGTCAATTTACAAACATTATCATCAATGATTTTATTTATTCTTATCAATAAGCATATAAACTATTGTCAGGGCAGGAACTGAAACCTGAAACTCTTTTAGGAATTTACATGTTTAATCATTATTCTATCTTTTTCATCCATTTCTGGATCAAATAGATAGATTTATATGCATTTATGGCACTTAGCATTTTGATGGATTGTTACATTTGTAGTCAACATCCTTGTGGTTGCAAGTTAAATGTGCTCTAGAACTTGATCAAATTTGTCATCTCATTAAAAGGAAGAAAATCAAGTTTATTTGACAGCATTTATTTTCTCTAAACCAATATTGATTAGTGTTAATTACATTATCATCCTTTAATTTTTTTTATTAATTGAGTCCTCAGTCAGATAATTCATTAGTGGGAACAGAACTGACGCCAGACTATTAAGTATCTAATTATGTGGATTTTACTGTTCATATTTTGAAAAGTTTAGCCACAAATTAGCTACTATATTTCATGAAGTTATAAAAAAAGAAATATTTCTCTTCCAGACAGCTGATAATTTCTTTGAAAGCTCCCCAAGTTGTCATATTGTAAGATATTGTGCAACCACAGATGAAATTATTCCCTTTTTTCATCCATACCATTTGTTTTCTTCTTTCAAGGCATCAGTTAATAATTGTTGTGAGAGATTACAGGGCCTGCTGCTCTGGTTTGATCATTGCACTAGACTGATCCCTCCTATTAAAATCTCCCCTCTCCCTTTTTTCTCATTCTTGAAAATTTCACAAACCTGGAAATAGTGGCTTTCCATGATTTCAGATGGAATATGGGAAAAAAAGTCCATGTATTAGATGTAAGAAAATCAAAAATCCCCTAAAAAAGCCCAAAACATTTCCACTCCTTGTGCCACCTTGCCCCCTCAGCATGGGGATGAAATCAGAACAATTTCTTCTAATATCTGACAGATTCTCTGCAGAGCAGAAACTGGAATGGAGGGAACAGTATCCTTGTGTGGATAACACACACCTCTAAATATGTACAGAAAATACACATTGAAATCAGACCAGTAATTATATATGGGCTTGTGTGCATTCCCCCCAGGAGCAGGCTGAGTTCAGCTGTGTAGTGGGCACACACTGTGGTTGTAGGACAGGTTTTTGGTGGGACAGGAGATGTTTGGGAGCAGCCACCTGGATGTCAGGGGCTAGAGAGAATCCAGCTGTGTTGTCATTGATATCTTTGAGAATGAGAATTTTGGGGAGTTATGAAAGAATAATAAAACAGCAAATAGCTTGAGCATTGCTCTGCCATCTCTACTAATCTCCCATACTCTCCCAATGTTAGAAGAGCTCCTGGAAAATTTTGGCTTGGATTCACTAGCAATCTCCCAAGCATAAGGAAAAAGGGATAGCACATATCAGAAACCTTTCATCTTGTGAAGTCTGGATGCAGCCACCTCTTTTGAAGGGGAGAAGCCATGTTGTAATGCTTTTGTGAGGAATACAAGAGGTCCCATAGAATAAGTGGAAAAAAATATTGCTAATAAACAGAGCTGTCTGGAATTAATCCTGGCCCTATTGAAGTCCATGGGGATTTTGTTATTGACTCAAGAAAGGCTGAACAGGGTCATTAAGATAGCCCCAAGGTACTTGAGTACCAGAAATCAAGGATGTAGTGTGATATTGGAAAATAAAAGGAATTATCACTCTTTAGGGCTATTGTGTAACCAGGTGAAAGGAGGAAACTAGGAGGTTCTCTTTGAATGGATATTTAGAGGACGTTGTTCCCCATGGTAAATAATAGACACGCCTTATCTAATCATTAAATATTATTCAGTGGATTAGACTTTTGTTTGTCATCCTAAGAATTATTAGAGTACCACTGATATTAGAAGAAAGATTTAGCATTTTGGGATATAAACAGACTGCCAATAATAATAATAATAATAATAATAATAATAATAATATTAATAATAATAATAATAATAATAATAATAATAATAATTTTTTAACATAGATCATCTTCATTGACACACATTATTATAATTTGAATAATATAGCTGTTTATTTTGTCTACAAGGTGTGACTTTTACTTTGCTCTGGGGGTCATTCAGCAGCTACAGTTGATGCAGCCTTTCAGTTGGAGGCTGGGAATGTTCACTTCACTGAGGTTTCCTCTGATCTTGACAAGACTCCCTGAAATATGGGGCTGACAGATATGACACAGGAGCTGCAGGAGAGCCACATCATAATTCTGTAACATTTGTTTCAACATTATGAAATGAAAAATGTACCTTACTCTAAAAGGTAAAGTCAATTTGCGGTTGACTTCTGGCTTTGGCTTCATCTTTGGCTTTCTCCCCACATGGTCCTTGTTGATAGTTGCTGTGGCACGTTTGTCTGATCTGAATTACGTGCAGATATTTTAAGGAATGTTTTTAATGCCCTTCCTGAGGGCAGACTGTCTTTACTGCACTTTGCACAAAATTCAAGATGACCTGTGTGTCAGAAGTGACTGATAGGAACGTTTTATGTAGTGAAACATAATCAGCTACTCAAAAGAAGCAGCTAAGAGGCAAGGAGCTGCTTATAAAAGCTGAGGTTACAGACTCCTGAGAAATTCTACCCAGAAGTTGCTAACAGCAGCTGAGACTGAAAAGTCAAAATCCATCTTCTATCATAATTGAATGAGTAATGAATGAGATGCAGTTTAAGTTTTGGCAGGCAGTTAACAAAAATACCAGCAACTACACAGACCTGAACTGTACTAATAAATAAAGACTGAAATATATTCGCTGTCCCAAATATTGCTTTTGCTGATTGAAATAGCTGGAATAGCACATAGATCATACTCCTGCCTGTGTGTCTTGCAGAACACATCATGTGTCAGGGAATTTACCACATCCTTACATCCTTGGTTATGTGGTGGAAACACCTTTACAGCAGTCTAAGGATCGATTCCCTGTCTGGTTTCCAGCTGAAGTTTAATTGTAGAGATGTGGCCATGCTGTGACAGTTGGCCTCAGGACCAGAGATCAGTCTGTTTAGAAACACTAATGAAAAAAACCCCAAAACTGCAAAAAATCCAATCAACTAATAAACCAAATTGTTCAAATCTTTATCTGTCACTGTTTGGTTTCCCACTGGTGTAGTCTTTCTATGACCCTGTTGATTTCCATGAGGAATGTTCTTCCTATTCTTATTCTTGCTTGTCTATGCAGTGGCCATTTTTGAGGTTATCTGATTATTTTTTTTCCCCTCAAGACAACAAATTTGAGTCAACTCAGCAGGTTAATAACAGTGCAGAATCTGGAGCAGAGGCTGTAACACCAGCAAACTGTGACTGGAAACACTGTCCAGGCTGGTGGATGAATTGAACCTAAAAACTGGAGGACAGGATGGACAAGAGATAAGGTTGCTGAAACTCTTTCTTCAATAGTACCAATTTCAGTCCTGAGCTGAACTAATGGTGATTAGAAGCTTCTCTCATTTAGTTTTAGCTGAAGGTAAGCTTAGTGTGGGGTTTTCCCCTTTCTACTTAAATTTAGGTGTTTAATCAAGCTAAGCTTCCTCTAGAGTCAATGGAGTTGCTCTAATCAACCTGCCCAAATTTATACCTGACTTCTAGGTCTAAAATTAGAGATCTGGGCAAACCTGTGCTTTTGTTTAGGGGTTCAGTGAAAAGCAGATTAAATGAAGTTAAAAACTAATTTTATGGTAACGATGAAAAGTAGGCAAAGGCCAGTGGTACCTCTCAATTAATTTTACTACAAAAGTAAAAGAGTGGGTCCACAAAAGCTTCTTCTGCTGCCACAGTGCACTGGGCTTGTTAATCAGGCATGAAAGATTTTTTTTACTCTAAACAGTTGGTGTTACCACAAGCATACACCCCCAATGCTGTTTTCAAAAGTGGTTTTGCCACACAGGATCTCTGGTTTCTGTTTTAATTGATAGGAATAAAGGGGGAGAAACATAAATTTTAAAGTGATTAAAAAATAATAATTTTTACGCTATTTTCCTCATACACCTGTCCATAGCTCATTGTGTAAGATTTTTATCTGTTTGCTCATCTTTAATTTTTATTTTCACATCATAGGCAATTTTCAAGGGAAAGTTTTCCCACCTATTTCTCAGATCCAAATATGACAAATAAGGAGATAATATCTTGGTATACTTCCATCAGTTTATTCACAGAGCATCCAGTTCCACTAAAGTGCTCTCTACTGGCCATCCCTAATTTTCTGTGTAGTTTTATTACTGGCTTCAGTGTTAATTGGCAAAGATTCAGTGCTTTGATAACACCTTAATTTATCTGACCATAATGATGGCCCAGAGTGGTTCATTAATATTTGTGTTAAATGCATTAATTAATTAAAAAAACCAAACCCACATGTTAAAAATAGATAGCTCTGGGTGGTAGCAGTAATGGGATCATCTTCCAGCCATTACATGCCCAGTCTAAGACTTTGGATTGCAGAATAAAGAATGGTTGGAAAAAATATTTACCATCATCAAGTCCAACCATGTTCACCTCTAAATCATGTCCTCAAGTGACACTTCCACATGTTATTTTCCCCATGTCCCTGGGCAGCCTGTTCCAATGCTTTACAACACTTTCCATGATGAAAGTTCTCTACATATCTAATCTAAATCTCCCCTGGTGCAGCTGGAAGCCATTTCTTCTCTTCCTGTCACTTGTTACCTGGGAGAAGAGACTGACAGCCCTCCGACTACTGCCTTATTTCAGGTAGTTGCACAGACCAATAAGATCTTCTCTCAGTTTCCTTTTCCCTAGATTAAGATGGAGATTAAGGTGGGTGCCTCTGAACTAAAATATTACTGCTGTGCATGTAGCAGACAAATGCAATGTATGTTTTTTCTTGCTGGGAGACGATGTTCACCACCATTTCAGGTTTCCTTGAGAATCCAAAGTATACACAAGGAGTTGACAGATACAGGTCAAATAAGACCCTGATCCTTCTAGAGGAGCAGTGGGAGTCAAATAGGGTAGACAGGGCCAGCCTCCAAATCTTGATATTTTGAGTTGCTCCAGGAGATGCATTTATATTTCACTAATTCAAATATCTTTCCATTAAAAAACTCCACAACATAAACTCTGCCCAGAGCAAAATGCCCTTTCCATTAAGGCTTGAATTTCCCATTAATTTCTTGTTCATGTTCTTTTATGGGAAGGTGAACCTGAACAGGAGTTAAGAGGTTAGATTTTGTTAGATTAGGCTTTTGGTCCCTGCCTAGAAACTAAACTGCACTTTCCAGCAAAATATAAATATATTTATATTTATATAAATATATATATTTATATACTTTATAACAAGTAGGAGCTCTGCTGTTGAAAGAAAGGATAATATTACCATTCATAGTTGAACAACTCTGTTAATTTCTGGAGTTCAGGACATTTGGATTTTTACAGATTTGATCTATTTTTTGCCTAGTCACTTACTCTGAATGCAAATTTGCCCAAGCTCTCTGTATGCAGTTTGCATATAAAATCTGACAGAGATTAATTTTTTTCTATTACTTTTTTCCTTTTCATCTTCTTGTATGGTGCACTATCTACAACTTAGAGGCCACTTTTGCACATTGACTTGTACTTTGGCACTGCACCCCTGCAAATCTCAGTGGAATTGTTTTCTTTTTGTTTTAATGGATTGAGTGGAAAAATTAACACACCAAAGTGAAGAGAGATAGGAAAGGCAGCCTCTCATGACCGTGTTTAAAATACTGATGAATTTGTCACACTTGCATTTCCTCTGATTTTGGAGAAGAGCACACACAGAATTGTTAGAGGTATTCACTGCAACCCCTGGAGAATTATATTTCCTAGAAGATTGCAGGGGTAATATCAATTATTGAGAGTTCATTTGTTAGGGAACAGAGGTGATAGTTGGATAAAATAAGTTTAAATATGTGGGAACTTCCTCCCAATGCATTTCCTTTTCTACCTGAAACTCTGAAGTTTTTTCTCACTACAGCTTTGCCCTTGGTGAATTGTCAAGGCTTACTCAATTCTGAAACAACACAAAATGAAGGATTGTCATCAGGTTCCTAAAGAGTTTTGAATATGCATGTCTACAAAATTGCTGTTAAAGCCACATCATTTTGCTTTTTAAAAAAAAATTTTAAGATCCATTTGTTCATGGAAATCTTGGCTAAACCCCTGAGCTAGAGCTGCTTTAAGTCATACCTGAAAGAGGATGTGGTTTGCATCTTAAGACTTTTTTATGACTGTTGTTTCTGCCTGGAAAGAGTCAAACCTTGTGGAATCAAAATCTCGAGTGGGAGCAGTGGCAGTTAGCCCAGACCCTTGGCTGAAGTAGCACTTGGAAATGAACTGCTGTAAATTTTCAGGGAGAAGATTAAATAATTAGTTTGAGGCTGTGGGGATGAGGATTTGATTGCCAGCATTGTTATAACCTTTCCCACAGTTATGGGAAAAGCACATCTGAGAGCCTCTAAATATTAAATATCAAGGGTTAGCAAGTTTTCCAGGGTACATCCATTATGAGTTAATAGACATGAGGATTCCTGCTACTTTCTCCAATCTAACCTACCACTTATCTAACATAAATCATCCTAACCAGTTTGGATTCCTGCTTTAGGACAAGATGAATTGCCTTGCATTAGATCTTCCTCTTTACATAAAAACATTAAACCTGGGTAACAGATTCTAGACCAGATAACTATTTAACATAGTCACATTTAGGTGGGATAAATCCAAACTTTAATCTCTGTGTAAACTGATTTCCTTGCTGTAATTTCAGAATAATATTTTTATCATTTCTCTGCTTTGTCTGCCTTACCTGTTTGATGAATATTCTAGGTCTTGCAATGTCATAGATCTGGTTCCTGGTCAAGTTTGACAATCTTTTTTCAGAGATGGAAATTATTTTGAAGCACCAGACAGATCAGGGTTAAATCAACATAGATTTTATTGCCGTGAAATGTTTGATCAAATGTGGTCATTATCTTAATAGACTCATGTAAAACAGGTAGCTTGTATAGGAAATAGAAATATAAAAGATTATGTTTTTCACCACTGAATTATAAATTAAATTAAATGGAAGGAAAAAACCAAACAAAAACTCCAAAGCAATAAAGAGGACATTGTTTGTTGGTGACCAAGTGCGCACTCACATTTAAATACAATCACAACAGCTGCTGTACAGAACAGAATTAATTGTACAAAATAAAGAAAAGTAAAGAATAGCAATAAAAAGATCCGATCTTTCCAAATGACCTTCACCTGGCAAAGGAAAATGACTTTATCTTCTTCCCTCATTCCCCACACAGCTGTATGTGAATTCTTGTTAAACCTGTAATGAGGGCAGAGGCAAAGGATACTTTTATAAATACAGTTCCTGTATAATTTATTGATTCTTCCTTGTGTTGCAGGCTTGTGTCTTCTACAAATGCTGTTTCTTCTTGTCCTTAGAAATAAAGAATCAGAGCAGCAGAACTATTTCTCCAAAGCATAAATGAAAGTCAAAAGACCTTGGAATTCACCAGCAGCCCTTTTGGATCCCTAAGACATCTAAGACCAAAATTGCTTGTTGGCATTAGGAAACAAACAAACAAACAAAAAATAGCAGTTAGAGATTGTAAAGTTAAAACTGGCTCTTAGGACAATAAACAGCCCTTCTTGAGCCTGGCTGCAAAATTGTGAGCTGCGCCTTTGCCACTGAGTCACGTCCAAAGGAGGAGATGAACTGGGGAAATATTTACACAGAGGTCCAGGATTTGGAAGGACTATACATTGTGCCTGCTTTGTAGCAGATTTTTCTGATTTTAGGAAAAGTCAAAGAGAAACTTCAAAGAGCAGATTCCATGTTGATTTGGAGAGCTGAAGTCTTTTCCCAACAAATGTTGGTGTTTATCTTTAAAAAGGAAGCAAATGACAGGTCTAAATTCACCCCTTCTGCCAGTTCTCCAAGGCAACAGAATGACACCTAGAAGGAGTTAGGGTTAGAGATGGCAGCATAAGGGACAAAGTTCTTGACAGTCTTCAGCTGAAGGTGGCAGAGTCATCACTGCATGTCTGTTAACAGGCCATGTGAGCTCTGTTCCAGTTCTCATCATCTGATAAAACTCTCTCTTTACTACGTTACCTGTCTGTCATGTAATGGTGCTGAGTGAGGATGGTGTGAGCAGAGAACCAAATCTCAGGGCAGAGGTGAGGATGTTGCTCCTACTCTGCCAGGCTCACCTGCTAAGCTTAGTCAGCACAAGAGCTGCTTGTATCACAGTGAGTAACACCTTGCTCGAGAAAAATAAGTTTGTAGTTAGTCAGTGTGTTTGCTCCATGAGTGATTTGCCAATAAATCCAAGAGTCAGAAGGTGCTCTTTGTGAGTCAAATGTGCCAGGCCTTAGGATAAGGAGTAAGTTCAGGGGCCTTAAAATGTTTAGAGATTGGTGGTGGGAAAGGTGTAACTCATACAGAGCTGAGCAATGGGCTGAAGCACAAAAGGATCCAACTACTCAAACAGCACTTGGGTTACTAATCAATTTTTGGGGTCCAACAATCATAATGACTCATTGTCCCGGCCATGAAACTTTGGAGACTTTACTCCATTGATGGTTTTGACATTGGATAAACACTTCCATAACCTCTTAAAGGAAGATTTTTTTTCCTTTTTCTGATCAGATACATTTCCAAGTCAAAGAGGTACAAGTATACTTCAATTTGACACTAGAGAGCACCCACTAGCTTCAAATCATGGACTTTTTTCAGGTTTATCTAGGTCATGAATGTGTTTTGAGATGGCAATGTTTTCACAGAGACAAGGATTAAGAAAATAATAAAACCCCCAAACCTACAACATGGGAACATGGACAGCACAGGAATGTAAGCGGGAACCTAGGCTGAGATTTTAACAGGAACATCAGTGAATTCATTGCTTAAAACCTCACTGAAAGTTCCAGTGTCAAAAACTAAAGGTATTTTGACACCAAACTGCTCAGATAGCTAGTTCGGCAGAAAAGGCAGTGATAATTATTGTTCACTCAATAAAATTATTAAGTGCAATTAAAAAGAAAAAATAAAGAGCCTGCCAATGTCAGCAAACTTGCAGCCACATTTTAAAAATAATTTTGCTTTTAAAATGTGCTAAAGTACTAAGAGAAAAAAACAGAATGGAAATAGAAACAACTTCTTAATGGTAAGAACATATAGCAGCTCAATCAGCTAGAATCAGATCTATGTGGACAATTAACAAAAATATACAGGGGTCATTAAGCCAAAAACTGGAAGTTCTGGGGCTTGAAGTGTGCTCAGATTTATTAATAGTAATAGATGGAAGGGTAATCTGGGCCAAAAATAATCTGTTGCTTGCAGAGCAGACACTCATAATGATTATGTAACAGTGAGAGACACAAATCTTGAAGTAAATTATTGTTGGGACCTTGGACCATATCCTGATTAGGCAAATATTTCATATAAGGCTGTATACATATTATTTGCAATGTTAAGCATTTTAATTTGATGGTAATAAAGTGTTCTTTAACAACAGTTTCACAGATTTATTTGCCCAAACATTTATTCCTCCTTCTCCAAAAAGTTGGTGTTTTAGTGGAAAAAACTGAAAAGCATTTTAAAAACCTTTTACTTATATTTTTTGCCCAAACAAAATCTAATTTAAATCTATCCATATCTTGAAATAGATGTTCAAATTAAATTGCTTTACAGCACGTATTTTACAAATGTGGCAAATCTGCATATCTGACACAGTCAAACTTTTGATTTTTCCCTTTCCTCTCCCTCAGTTTGGGCAATAGAAAAAGCAGGATGAGTTTCCTTTTCACTTTTAATCATGGTAACCTACTCACACTCAAGTATTTAATGTTCTAGGACAGTTCCACAATGTTTCTGCTGAAGACATCTCTGAGGACTGTTCATTTGATTTTAGCTTTTCTCCAGAAGTACCGGTACAAATTCGTTAAATTAATTTAATAAAGTTAATTTTTTTGAGGCACTTTTTTGATCTTGGTGTGTTAAGGAGGTGGAGTCCCACAGAGATACACCTGTTTCCCTCAATGCAGGAGGGTGACTGGATAGCACTGAAGCAGGTGTCTGAGTTATACACTTCCCCTGAGCAAGAACAATTCCGGGCAAAAGCGTAGGATTTTTTTTTTCCAGATTTCTTTAAATAAATAATCAGGGATTCCTTACTTTCTAGAGTGTTTTCTCATGGTGATGGCAATGTCCTTACTGACCTTGAGAGGAACAACATCATGCCATCATCACTCCAGGGCCTTCCATAATTTGAAAGGTGAGGGTGACACTGTTAATAATGTTTAATTCCTTTTATCTGGCTCTAAACACTGCAGGTATTTGTCCCAGTCCTCAAGTTTAGTCCAAACTGATCATCCAAGGTGTAATCCATGCTAACAACTTCTAGAAATTGAAAATGTGTGTGAGAGCCTCTGTCACTCAGCAGTTATCTACTGCTGTCTCTGGAATCCTCCAGCTCTTCCTCCAAGTGAGTCCAGTTCTCCTAAAGGATTCATGTCATAACTGTCAAAACTCTGTCTTAGATACCTAAAACATCTCAACATTTACACATGGACAACTATAGTTTTTCCTACCACAGAAGGAGCTGAATTGTCCCTTGGAAGAAAAGATCTGGTTCTGCTGATCTGAAGTAGAGTTTAGATGGACAACACCAAGCCCTCCCAGCAATACCATTCCTTCCTAACTTTCTCAATAAGGTGATGTTAGAGAAACAAGAAAAAGAATGGAATAAAGGTCTCGTTGAAGAAGGAGTTAGAATGTGACTGGAATAATTCCCTAGACTCAAAGAGTCTTGAGCTCAAACTATACCTCCCATGTTTTCTGCTTGAGGATGTGTGGTAGGTGGTAAAGTAATATTTCAGAAGTACGTTAGCAAGGTTGTTACCACTCAGCTGCTGTGGACTAAGCCAATCTGTCTTATTTGTCATTTTGTTTTAATTTTATTTCCAGTGAGTGGATTCTGTTAGACCTCTGCACCTCAGCTGGATTTATAAAGACAATAAAGCTGCAGAAACAAGCTGTTGGAGAAAAGAAAGCATCATAAAATCAAGACAACACAAAAGGTGACTCCAATTGCCTGCACTGATTGTGTTGAACAGAGATCCAGGTATGGCAGAGTGCTGTGGTACCAGGAGCTGAGAAAATAGAGAACAGAAGCCCATGGTGTCATTTAAACTGAAGTCCACAGAGGGATCAGGGCTCTTACTGAGACTATCAAGGTTTGTTTTCCTTTTAGTCTGCCATGCTCTTTTCACAAGAGACGCCATGGCTGCTGCTTGAATGGTCAGGACAGATTCCCAACAGGTTCTGGCCTCATTCCAGTGCAGCTTTATTTTGCATTCCCATGTACAGGATGGTTCATTTGTCCCATGACCCAAGAATTCCTTTTTACCAGATTTCCATGTTGTTTTTTCAATGGTGAGTAGATCAGGCATTTCCCATGGACCAGAGGAAGCCTTTCTTTCAATTTATCCAGCATGAGAGCAAAGTCAGGATGCTGGAACTGTGTGTCCCGCAACTGATGCGCTGACCCTAACTCTGCTGCCGGTGAAGAAAGTGCTTCAAATTTCATGTGCCACCTCAGCCAAGTCCAGAAGTGCTTATAAAAAACAGTGTTAGTGTATCATTCAGAACAATCAAATACTACGTGCACAAAAAAGCAGTTTAGAGCAACATAAATTTTAAAAAAGTGACAATTTCATCACACAATTACTGTACACTGCTGTTCTTAGGGTTGAATACTTTCCTCTCTCACGCTCTCTCTTTCTCTCTGTTTTAATCTTTCTTTTTTATTTTCTTTTTATTTTCTTTTTTACTATTTTTTTTTTTTTTTCCCCCCCCTTTTTTTTTTTCCTCTGGATTTGGTCCACTGGAGATAAATTGCCCTCAATGATATATATATTTAAAAAAAATATCAGCAGCAAGACTCTCTCGAAATAGATTCTGTTTGATGTAGCTAGTCTGTCTTTTCTGTTTTGCCCTCTTTCACAGCAGCCTCTGAAGTTTTCCGCAGGGGGGCTTTCTCCGAGTTGGCGTGTCCTTGGCCGGATTCCGCCGCTCCTCCGTTTTTGTGCGATGTGTGCTTTTCCAAGTAGTTCAGCATTTCACTGAGAACAGTTTGGAAAGTGCTTAGGGCAGCACATATTGCAGGAGTTCCAAAACCGTGAGTGATCAAACTACAAATGGGAAGGAGACAGAAGAGGAAGAAAAAAAAAGAAAAAAAAAGAAAAAAAAAAGGGAAAGAAACACACACACACACATAAATATCAATGCGCCCACAAACACTGAGTTTACAGTACGCTCATTTTGCTATACTGAAATTCAAGATTTGCTCCCTAAACTATTTATTACCTGTGGGAGAAACAGAAAAGAAAGGAATAGAGCCAAAGAGCAGACTGCATGCAGCTTCAAAGGTCGTTTTTGGTGGAGCCTCAGTTCTGAAACACCATGGGACAGACTCTCAGCAAGTGCAGACTGACACAGGGCTGTTGACTTCAGAGAAGCCAAGACAGAATCCACGCCCTTGGCTCTTCAGCATTGCTAATTTTCCAGTGTCATAAAGTCTGGCTCCCCCTTCTTGAGTAAATAAAAAGGATTTTGTGTGGTTTATTCAAAATTCTGGATCATACTCAGTTGACTTGATGATCTTGGAGATCTTTTCCACCCTTAATGATTCTGTGATTTTATAGCTCGTAAACATGACCTGGTTATTCTAAAGGAAGATATGACTGTATCTGTACTAGGAAATTCAGCAAAGCCAAGGATACCATCTCTAACCCTCAGCACAATTGGCATGATTTTGTCATATCCCTGCTGCTACACTCATGGACCATCCAACAGGGTGAGATCTGAAATTCCCATCCCAAACAGACCCAGGCCAATACCCTTGGCCAACACCCATGTTCAAGCAATGAACAGAAAATGTTTCACATAGGGCTGGTTTAGCCAGGCTGAATTAATGAACCATCCTAACCAATTATTGGCAAAAAATAACACAGTTCTAATGGTGTTTCCCTAGTGTTGAATTTACTGGTATAGATTTGCCCTGTTGCACCTTTCATCCAAACATCTAAATAAGGGGATTTTATAAACACTGAACTTTTATTGTCATTGTTCCTGGCTGCCACCTGTAGATCCAGAAATGTGCAAGTTTTCCACAAGTCCCATCCCTTGGATACCATCTCGCTGAAGATCATAGAATCCCAGAATTGTCTGGGTTGGAGGGGACCTTGAAGATAATCTCATTCCATCCCCCTGGGGCAGGGACACCTTCCACTACCCCAGGGTGCTCCCAGCCCCATCGAACCTGGCCTTGGACACTTCCAGAGATACAGGGGTAGCCACAGCTTCTCTGGGAAACCTGCACCAGGGCCTCTCCCCCCTCAAAGTGAGGAATTTCTTCCCAATATCCCATCAAACTCTGCCCTCTGTCAGTGGGAAGCCATTTCTCCTTTTCCTGTCACTCTATGCCCTTATCCGAAGTCCCTCTCCAGATATCATGGAGACTGTCAGGGTACAAGAAGGGGCTTTAAGACCTCCCCAGAGCCTTTTCTTCTCCAGGCTGAACAATCCCAATCCTCTCAGCCTTTCCTTGTAGCAGAACTGCTCCAGCCCTCTAACCATCTTCATGGACTCCTCCAGACTTACTCCAACACCTCCACGTCTTTCCTGCACTGAGGACCCCCAAGCTGGATGCAAGACTGCAGGATGTCCCTACTACCATAGGATTTGGGACATGCCACTAGAAACTGGTTTTTAAGCAATTGTCTTTGGCACCATTTGCCTAAATATTATGTGTGTGGCATAAGATGATCATGAAAGGGCAAAAAAAACTAAAGTTATTATGGGACAACGAAGTTGCTCTCCTTGTTATAGTGATTCATTTTCATAGGTGGTATGTGAAAACAAAAACCCCTGCCCTAATCATCCAGATTTTTAGTTTTAATTTAGAAACATAAATTAAAAATTATTTCAAAGATTGAAATTCCATTGAAATTTCAAAAGTGGTTTCAGTTATTTTAATCCCACTCAGAGAAGAAAGAACATGAAAGGAACAGAAGCTAATTTTTGAGTTTGTGGGCATTTTTGAGAAATCAATACTTTATATTGATTTGGGTGAGGGGAAAAAAAACCCCACATCACAATGATTTTGCCAAGGAAAAATAATTGTTTCCCGTTCCCTGCTGGTTAAGATTTTGTCCCTACAGCCACTATTTGGCTGTCTTGGGCACCATATCAGTAAATCCTGATCTGATGTAGAGACCCATGTAAGGGTTAGAAATATGAATATTTCACCTCAGTGACCTGTTTCCTCTGCACTTTGGCTTCTCAATCTTTCCAGGCTTTTTAGAAAAAAAAAGTGAAAATGTAGGGACTAAGGGGAAAGAGATTTTACAGGACATGGACAATTGGTAGGATGTTTTAAGTATCAAAAAAACCCACATGGAAAAGGCTTCAAGATAGTTTTTTGGGTCACCTTTCTGTCTGCTAGACACGGGAAACCTATTTGATAGAAAAGCTGGTATCTTAGGGAAGACACAAAAATATGTGAATTCTAACCAACATGAATGCTCAATATGGAAATATGTCTTCATTTTAGATTGGGAGTGGCATAGCCTTTTATAAAAGGTCTCCAAAAGGTTATTTCCAAATAACTAGCATTTAGAACATTTATCCATCAGTCTCCAGGCAGTTTTCAAAGCAGGAATTTATATTTATTCCCAGTTAGTAATGCAAGGAAAATTGTAATTAAATATTTACACGCAATATTTTGCAAACATCAATTAATAATACCCCATAAAGTTTGGGTGCTTGATGTTTGAACTTGTATCAATATCTGGATCTTTATAATTTAGCATTGCAAAGTGGTAAACATACTTCAGTTTAATTTTATTTTCTTTTTAGGCATGTTGTCTGGCATACCAGAACTATAAAAATCATCATCATTGTAAGTCATGTTTTAAATAGCTGAAAAACTAGATCAGCAGTAGCATATATGAGTATTTTAAGCCCTTTCAAGTCACTTTAGGAGTCAGGTGATTCAATGTTTTTGTGTTGCATTTTATAATAATTTCTGGTCTTCAGAAGTCCAAAGAAATGAAAATGTGATGGAATTTGCAGAAACAGTAAGCAAGAAAAAGGAAATTAAAAGTATCATTACTAGTTATATTATTGCATGATTTTTACACAGCTTTTGTGATCTTCTGGGTTGTCCTGATTTGGAGAACTGACTATACCGAGACATGTAAAAATCTTTATGATCTTGCAAATAAAAAAAACCTAATGTATGTATTACAGAAGCTGGAAATATCTGCATTCATTCATTCATTCATTCATTCATTCATTCATTCATTCATTCATTCATTCATTTCCAGTAGATGCAAATCATAAGACCATAGAATCATTTAGGTTGGGAAATACCACCATGATCATCAGGTCCAACCATTTTCCCAGCACTGCCAAGCCCATCGCTAAACCATGTTGCCAAAAGCCACATCCACTTGAATATTGAACACTTTCAGGGATTATTGAGCACTTTCACCATTTCCCTGGGCAGCCTGTTCCAACACCTGACCACCCTTTCAGCTAAGTTTTTCCTAATATCCAATCTAAACCTCTCCTGGCTCAACTTAAGGTTGTTTCCTCGTGTCCTATCGCTTGTTACCTGGGAAGAAAGACTGACTCCCACCTGGCTACAACCTGCTTTCAGGGCATTGTAGAGGCTGAGAAGGTCAAGTAAACAGTAAGTTTAATACAGGATTAAATGGAAAAGAAACTTTGGCCTACAATTATTTAAACTTTCAATTTGGGAACAAAAGGAATGATACTGTGTTCATTTGACAGCTCAATAGACCCTGAGAAGTAAAGTGGGAATACAACCTTCAAAACTTGGAGGGACTGTCTCAGAAATGATCTCTAGGGGTAGGAACAAACTTCAGTGTTCTGAAATGCTGAACAAGACTGTAGAAAATACCAGAATGGGACAAAATCTGATATTAAGGTACATAAGTGTAGGTGCCAACTTGTAAGTGTAAACATCAACAGCGCCAAACTCCCATTACCACCAAACAGGACTTAATGTAGTTTCTGTCTGTAAGAGTCTACAGTGATTTGATTTGATATGTCCTGTGACATTTGGAACATCTGCACAGATTTGATAGATATGATATAGGACTGAAGTCCACCCTGCTTCTAGATGTTTTAGTGCTGGGCAGGTTACCCTTGTGTATCTCAAATTGTTTACGCAAATGAATTGAGCCCTGGGGCTTTGTTCAATACACTCACAGAAGTCTGGAGAATGAATTAGCACATTAAATGGATGGGTCTCCTTTATGGTTAGATGCACCATTCTCCTGGCTACACTAGGGGCTCCATCCTAAATAAAAATGTGATTTGGGTGCTATTTGAGGTGTTCTGGGATACCCAGACATCTATGTCACGTGAACAGGTAATAATACAGGGGGGTTAGAGGGGACCAGGACCCTTTTAAAGCAGCAGTGGGTGGATGGAATACCTAATAGCACCTAAAAAGGCTCAGCTATGTCTTGCCTTAGATCTTCATTGACTCCATGAGAAGCTCAGACATCCAGCTTACGTAAAAGCACCAAGATATTTCTACTTTATCCAGAGCAGAATCTCAAACTTCTGGTTTAAAAAACTAATGCTCATAGGGAACGAATGTTTTGGAGTGAGTAAGGGGTCTATTTCCTTTACAGTTTAGCCTTTTAGTTACCAGTAATCATTAAATATGGCAGCTCTCACCAACATAGCCTTATGTTTCTTATTAAAAAGCCAACTCCTTTTAGTGAAATGGTGCTGCAGAGACTTGTGGTAACTCTACTTTCAGTTCCTGATGAATACATTCTTCTCCACAAATGGGGATATGCAGAGCCTTTTAATTTTCCCATGAAGCTTATTAAGAGAAATCATTTTATAGAAAATTTCTAACCAGCCCTTCTTGCCAAGCTCCTATGAGGGTGTATTTTATTAGGCTCACTTTAGGTAATGAGCATTAAAAGGCCGAGAGATATTATCTTCTACTTTAACTCACATTTCTATCAGTAATTCCCCTTGCTCTAATTTTGGCGGTCCTTACTTCTCTGCAAGTTAAAGTCTTTGAAAAATTCAAGAAAGTTGGATAATTTCCCTTTGCTGATGAAAGTAAGTTTCAAGTTTGGGAGAAAATCTGATTTTACATTTAAATCAGATATAACAGACGAAGATTAATGGCAGAGCATTCAAATGTGTTTCCTGAAAGTCAAATTTAGCTGCTTGATTTTCCAGGCTAATTGACATCATGCTGAAATGGGTTCGTTTTTGGTATTCTCCACACCTATGAAAGGAGTTGCTTTCATTATCACACTTTCATTTGGGTTTATAAGCCTAAAATTAAACATGGTGGTTTCGTAATGGAGTCTTCTGGATATTCTCAGCTTTGTAGTGCATCCCACTCCAGCTCCTATAAACCAAATCTATTGTTCTGAGAGGCAAGGCTGAAATCTCTGATTCTGGTGTTGGAGAGGTGCAGGAAGAAGGCAATGAATATCAGGCCAACACATTACAAAGCCTGGTGCTTAAGGATATCCAGACCCACCTGTAATTCTGCCCAATGCTATGATGCAATTATGTCTGATGATGGCCTTACTTAAAAGTGGAAAGACCCAAGTGTGCCTGAAGGCTTGGAGTCTCGTTTGGCAACCACCTCAAGGACTCCTCCCTACCCCAGGCTGGTGAAGCTCTGACATGAAGCAAGAGAAACAGCTTCCCTCTCAGTAGGGGGGAGGAAGAGGCCATCTGCACTGAATGTTTACATCCTCATTTAAAATAAATAAGCCCTTTAAAATAATAATAATGAAGACAAAGAAACCTTGACCTTATTGGTCAGATTTTTTTAGAACTTTGACTGTGAAAACTCCATGATTATCCAAGTTCAACAGCACACAGCTGATGACAGATGGTAAGATATGATATGACGTTTAATGGCTGTAAAGGAAATGGTAAAATATTTGGATATCTTCACTGACACAAATACCATCTGAATATAGAGGTGAGAATATTGACTCTGAGGTGCTTTTGTTGATTTCAAAGTCTCTCTTGAGAAGGTTGCCTAGAAAGTGAAATGGTGATAACTTTACTTCAGAAGCTCAGAAGGTCTAACCATGACAAAAGTTAGACTGATTGTAAAAAATGAGAACATGGGCAGTGTATATTACAGGGATAAGAAGGATCAGAGTAGCAAACAGTACAGAAGTTGCCTTCAAACTAGGCTCTCATGTTTTCCTTCTGTCCATAGTATATTAAGGACATGTCCTCCTAAGCAGATGAACTTCCTTCTACCATGTGTAAAAGCCACGGAGAAAATAGGAGGAGAGCGTTAGAGCTGATGCCCCAAATTTAAGATAATCTATTTTGGCTGATGCTCTAAATTTAAGATAATCTATTTCGGATCTGTAAATTTCAGACTTTGGGACTCATTTTCCACACTAAGAAGAATTGCACAGGCAACAGGCCTGAAACTTCCAAAAACTGTGGGGAGTTTCTGAACTGTAGACCAAAGTTTAAAACATTTAGTGGTTCGTCTTTACTTTATAGGAAGGCAAAGAAACATATGAGGTTCATTTAATTTACTTCCATCCACAAATTTCTCCAGTGAGGAAATGTAGCTGAGAAGCCCTATTGCCCTCCTCAAATGAGAAAGAAAAAGAATTAACATTTATAAACATGCTCATGACAAAATGCAATCGATTTTGTAGCCTTTTTATTTGGAAAGGAGGGGCAGGCATTCCTTTTTCTTTTGGGAAACACAAGAGTGCCCTAAAAGCTTTAAGAAATCTTAAGTGCTGTGTTGAAAATCTAAGCACCTCCAAGGATTTTTTTGCATCTTTGATGAATATATGTATATTTTTCCCCATGATTATGGAAACTAGTCTTTAATGAACCAGATAAAAAAAAGAAAACAGATTTTTGTCTGTTTTTTTGACTCCATAAATTGTGACTTTAAGGGAATATGGTATCATACAAACCATGACAAAAACCTTTAACAATATTAGAAATTAGAAAGGATTTGGTTCATCAGGAGAGTAGGACAAGATGAGACCTTACTATGTAAAGATCAAAGAGGGAATCCCTTAGAAAGGAAGTGAGGGAATGATACCAGAAGAAGGCACTCTAAGACTTATGGTAAATAAAGAGAAAAGGAAAAAAAAGTAAAAATAAAATTTAAAAAAAGGAAAAAAGAATGAAACAATTGGTTGCTCCCTAGTGCCTCAGTGCTGGACACCAGTGTTGCTCCTCTCAGTTAACAAAATCCAAAGATTGAGGGAGCTCCTGGAAATCAGGGAACTCTAGAGGGCACCAGAGGTGTTTCACCATAAACTTCATCGTACACCAGGTTTCTTCCAGTCCCTGCATCCAAATAGGAGGCTGCTGCTGTGAACTGAGATCGCTGGAATTACAACAGAAGCTCCTCTACCTCCTGATAAGCAAAGAAGTGTAAAAAAAAAAGAGAGAACAATGTACAAAAGGGGATGAGCACACCTTTGAAGACAACCCACAAGTGAAGTCTTTGGACTTGGCTTCTTGTTACAGTTTAAAGAACACGCTGAGCTTCAAAACCTGTTTCAGTGCTCCATTTTCCCCTTTGGAAAGAAGGATGTTACTTTCTCACTGCTCCCAAAGTCTGGGATTCTGGTTTCTTGTCTGTCACTTTTCGTGTCACCTCGTCAGCGTGATGCCAGGCACTGGCAGGAGGCTGACAGCTCCAGGCTCAGCAAGCAGCTGAGCGACAAAACTCTTGTCTCAAACGGTTTCACAGGAAGGGAGTTTCATATCAGCTGGATGGCTCAACAGAACACAGAATAATCCATGAGGATGCTGATTGCTTTCATTACCTAACTTTAGTATTCTGTACCTATTACTTTTTGTGTGTCTGTTTTTATAAGGTTTCTGCAGTGAAAGGAGTGTCACATACAAGAAAGTAGTTTTCCGTTTGCTGTTTTGCTGTCTTTATATGTAAAATAGAAGATCTGGGTGTGATTTTGCATCTTGATGAAATGTAGCCTTGAAGGTAAGTGATCAAATACAACTGCAGTAATCAGTGGATAATCTCCTTTCCCTGTGTGATGGATGGCATTAGTAGGATATCTGAAATTTCCAACCACCACAGATTCTTAGAGATACAAGTGTCCCAAAAGTAAATGTAGAAGATATATCTATACCAAATTTTACAAGTGAAGAAAGTGAGGCTAGGAGGGTGTTTGATGAGGTCATGGAGTCTGTATGTATAAACCAAGACACAGGCACACATCTTGTGAGTATAATCTCAGAAAGTCTTCTGTTTAAAAGATTTATGTGTTATGGCTTTGGTACTGCAGCACAGAATGTGGGTTATTTTTGATGAGTTTTCTGCTAACTCTAGATTGCGCAAGATTCTGGGAAACCAAGAAAAGAATTCTATTAAAAATTCAAAAAAAAAAAAAACAAAAAACAAACAACAAGACTGCTCTGATGTAAGGGCAGGTTAAGAAGAAAAAGACATGAAGACATATCAGTTTGACTTTCAGGTTCCTGGCTGAATCTCAGATGTGACAGTGAAATGGAAGAGAGAAGAAGGTATGTGCTATCTACAGTCAACAGGAGAGAAATATTATCTAAAATATACTTTTTTTTAAATTGCTGTCTTATTGATTTGTATATTTGGTCCAATTAGAGGGATTCCCTAAATGCTGATCTGAGTGGCAGATGCAGGTGAAACAGGATGTCTCTTCACACCTAAAATGACCCCAGGTCTCCCCATTCACCAGACAGGTGAATCACTCTAAGGTTCTTAAACTGAAGCTGAGGAATGCTGTTGGTTCACCTTTAGCCGCATTAGCAAAGTGAAAATACAGAGATTCCTCAGGCCATGAGTGACCTGGCCCCATTTCTATCAATCAAGCATTTTTACCTGAAAATAGTGGCCACAGCCAAGCTTCCAGCTGAGGCAAGGCTGAGCAGTGCCTGGGAATTGTTTGGGACAGAAAGAGGTGGTCTTGGCCAAATTCATTCAAGGAACCACAGAAGCAGCCAAACATTACAGACATTTGTGATCCAGTGTCCAGGTCTAAAGGCACACAGTTCATTAGATTAATTTTTTTGTATCTTTTGAGGTGTCTTAATTTCTGCCTGTCTTCATTCCTTCTTTGAAATGTGACAGAAACTCTTCCCTTCCTCGCAGCAGGAATCTCTACAACAGAGAATAATTGGTTCATCTGGTCTGGCTCTCTGCTCTGGAGAGAACTGGATGCACTAAATTTGTGGGGGGTGCAAAAATACCACAGAGATGAGTGATATGGAATTATGGATATTTCCCACACTGACATGCCTCAGATCTACCTGTACAGCCCTAACAGGAAAAGGATGGGGTTTGATGGTTCTGTTAGTCCATGTCGCTCCAGATCCAGCAGAAGAACCTGTTGGTTGCAATGTCACCATTCAGCTCTGCTGATTTAGAGGCAGAATTATGTTGTTGGGGGTTATCCAAGACTTCACCATCTCCCCTCACAGCTACCTGTGCCATAAAATCTCTGAGTGTGTGAGTCAGAGCTCTTGTGTCTCCAGGCAGACTTGTCTTCATCTGCTGCTGGCCATGATTGCCCTGGTTTACTGTTTCTGATCTTTTCTAAAGTGAATTATTCTCAGGGTCTTACAAATGTTTTGCTTACATCTATCCTTTTGCTATCTCTAAATGTTACAATCTTACAAAGCTAAAGAAAGACTTATATAACCTGAAAGGTCCTAGAAAAAATAGAGATGAAGCCTCACCTTTACTTTTATTTTTTTTTTCAAACCTGTAGGATTTGAATCTGGTTTGAGTTTCATGAGAAATTAACTCCCCAGCTTTTCCCTCTTCCATACTCAGATACATGCACATGTACACAGAAACCTCACATGAATCTGTGGGATTCTGGGGAAAAACCCTCTGAATTATAAGTAATTTATAAGTATTATAAATATAGAAGCATTACAAATATTATAAGTATTGTATAATTAAGTATTATAAAATACTTATAAGTAAATACTTTAAAAGTAAATAAGTATTTTTTAAAGTATTATAAATATTATAAGTATTTTAAAAGAAACTAAGTTTTATGTAAGTACTTTCCTTTTCCCTTTCATTTTCACTTATCTTTCTTTTTCTCTTGCTCTTCTCACTCTTTACTCTCCTGATGATCCTTATGGTCTCTCCACTTTAAAAGCAAGGGGTGAGAAAAACAGGTTCCTCTCATTAAAGCCATAGAAAATTTCAGGTTCTTTTCTAGTACTGATATGCTGACTTCGCTCTCCTTTGCAGTAAACCCAAAAATGCTTTGCACAAATCAGCCTTTAGAGGACAATAAAGAGCTCCTGTGTCTGGACAAAAAGTCTCAGCACTTAGTAATGGAAATTGATTTTTCCAGGATTTTTTTGTTTGCTCCATGGCTTCATGATGAATTTTTCCTCAGAAACTGGGGGTGGGATGGCTCATGTGGTGGCTTGCAGGCCAGGTACAACCCACAGGACTATTTGTGTTCAAGGTGTGCAAGACCAGGTTGAGTGGGGCTTTGAGCAGCCTGGTCTTGTGGAAGGTGCCACTGCCCATGGCAGAGAGTTTGGAACAAGGTGGTCTTTAAGATCTCTTCCAACCTTGCCAGCTCAAAGAAGAGCTGAAGGACAAGTTGGGCAGCCCTACAACCTTTCACCTCTTCCTGAATGCAGATTTATGTAATGCTTGGAAATCTGAGCTACCCCAACACAGCCGTGAGATTTGGGATCCAGCCCTGGCAAGGCAGGACTTCCCTAAATCTAAATTTATAACACAGGCAAGGCACCTGACTGGGCTGTAATGAGGGCTGGTGCTTCCAGGATTTCTAAACTTACGCTTTTATTGGTGATACATATGTACTATATGTGCCCAGGAATAGTTTGGGTTAGTGATAGTCAGACCAGACAGAAAAAAAACCCAGAAATTCTGCAGATGAAGAGAAGCTCAGATGGCCAATGCCTGTTCTCTGGCACTACTTTTATCTGCTAGTACCAATATATTTGAAACTATTTGAGGTTATCAGTATAACTTCAACAGCCTACTGATAAACAACGTTATCAATGTAACTTCTCTTCAGTAAAGTCCTCTAAAATGTATTGAAAAGGGAGAAAAGTTGAATGAAAAAAACATAAAATTACCCTGGCTTGGGTAGTGCATCATATTTGCTGCTATAAATGTAAGGGTCTGAATTGTCTGTTCATGATCAAATAATATTGGAAAGTCATTCCTCATGGAGCATTTTGAATTCAGGTCAGATGAACATCTCAGACAGCAGCTGCACAAACAGGGGTGTACCAGAGGTGTACAAGAATCTCTGAGTTTTTGCATAAGGTTGTGCAAAATCCAGCAGTTTTCAGGCTCACTGGCAGCTCCTTTGAAGATTTTCCATTTTGTGTTTTGCGTGACATTTGAGTTTGGATTTAGAGCAAACCCAAGCCTTCTGGTCCTTTCCTGGGGACTATCCTGTACTTCAGGTTGGACACATTTGAAGATCTTGATGAACTAAGACTCAGTGGAAAAAATTCAGAGAGAGCAGTGAACTTGAAGATTTAAAACAGAAGAAATGGGAGAAAAACCTGTGCCAGGCTGTGAACCCTGGTCTTAATAATTAACACAGAACAGGTAACATCAGGAGAAAGTGGAGTACACAACTCTACACTGAACAGCTGTAGGGGAATTAATTCCTAAAGAAAACTCCCTTTCACCCCAATGTAGTAGAGGCTGGATCCAATTCCACTGTAGATATCTGATGTTATAACTCTTCAGAAAGTCTTTCAATATCTTAGAAATTATTTTAATAAGAGACATTTGTGTGATTCCTCTGATTTTTTTTATGGTCATAAAAAATCTCTTCAGATTCTGAAGATTTCATCATATCATAGAATCATGGAGTGGTTTGTGTTGGAAGGGACATTAAAGACTCTCTATTTCCCCCATGGCAGGGGGTTGGAACAAGATGAGATTTAATGTCCCTTCCACACAAACCATTCTATGATTCTGTGATATTTAATCTCAAGAAGACAAGTAGTGGTAGTAATGGTTGAGATGATCTGACTGTGAAGACTGATGGATTTAGGGGATGGGAAAAATGATTTTTTTGCCTACATTAGGTATCGTTGTCCACAGTGTAAGTGACTAGTGTGTACTAGTTGGCTAATCTCCCATTCTGGCGGAGATCTAGAGCAGACTGTTCAGCCAATGGAGTTTAGAGAGAAATTCTAGTTACACTGATGTACACATCTATGCTAGACCTGTTTAATTCCGATTTATCGAGCTACACAGGTGAGATTCCTGGGCACTGTGGCAGAAGATGCACAGCTGGCTGCAGCGGAGGCTCCTACAGGCATCTGAGCGGAGTCAGAAGTCCAAATAAGAAGCTGATCTGACCCCAGCATCTCTACACAAGCTGGAAAAGGAATATGATCTCAGCTCCACCCCTGGATCTGGCAGCCCTCACCATTCCCTGAGCACAGTCAGGGAAGGCTCTGACTTAAAGTCGGGGAAGACCCTGTGTGGGACCAAGGCCTGTGTTCCTCCAGGCGCCCATCTTCAGTCCAACACTAAAGCTTTGCAGCAGACATGAAAGAAAGTGCTGACTGATCCAGAGCTGCCTGCAGAAGCTTTGCCCTCCAACTACTGAAGGCATCAGAGAAGGAAGGATGGAAGCTCTACCAGTTGACAGTTTTGTAGCTGAAGCCTTCAGCATTTTATCCTGACTGCTATTTCTACTCTAAACACAGGAATCCTTGGGGATTAGCCACCTCTTATCACATTCCTCTGTGTGCATGCAATAGGGAATTACCTCTTTTTCCACAAGCTTAGGTAGCTGATTAAAATCCCTCTATGAGCATTCTGCATAAATAAGGATTACTCTTGATGTGTGCAAGTAGTTGGGTGTTTTGGAGTGTGTATTATGGAAAATATACACACAGCTGGGTGCTCTGTGTGTGCACATGCACAGCATTGTTTGAGAATAGGAGTGGGATTGTTCTGATGTGTTCTTACACAGGTGGGATGCACACAGATGTGTGTGAGAATAAACAGGAATGTCAGGAATGTGTGCACTTGTGGATGGGGAATTACCCTTACCTCTCCACACCCCAAGAGGTGCATGGAATAAGTGGGATGGTGGGTATTTTTGGGATTCCACTCAAAGTCGGAGAGACTAAGCATTAGTTATCACAGCACCTATCAGAATATTAGTAACTCACAGATGTTGGGATATTGGGACAAGGAGGTTGTCTGTCCAGCCAGTGAAAGAAGAGTGGCTCAGCTGGTTGTGCTAAAGAATATACAGCACAATTCTAAGCCTTTATAGTGCTCTGAAACTTGCTTAACATTATGGTCTGTAAACAACTCTCTGGGACAGTTCTTCACATGTTTTTTCAGATATTGGCTAGTGGATGGAAAAAATTAACAATTGGTAGCCTCAGCAAGTCACATACTCCCCTCTGAGCAAAGACAGGAGCACCTCCAGGATGTTTCATCCAACTTATCTTTTATAGATATCTTAGATGACCCCACTATTTCAAAGTGGCCTTCTGGAAGATCCCACATCACTCCTGACTGTATCTGACACATTGCCTAAAGCAAAAAGATGAAATTGCACGGCAACTCCTGAGCTAATAAATCTTTGTGAACCCAAAACATCTATACACTTTTATACATAATTTGGATAAAATTCTAATGAAGTTTGGACTTGGCATGCACGTACCGTGGGTATTTGTCTTCAAAACATCTACTAAGCCTGTTTAAATCAGTACCTTAAATATTGCTTGAGAACTGAGTCTAAATATATCATCAGTCTGGCTTTTTGGTGTGAGTCAGCTTTCATTCTCCCAGATTTTTCCAGTGTGTTGTTTGGAAATTAATGCAGTAAAATTGTTTTAGTAGATAATGTATTTTAAGGCCAGCCTGCTTTGGAAGCCAAAGAGTTAATAAAATGGTCCTTGTAAGACATTGTCAAATTATCTCAGTAGCATAGAGGAGCTTCTGAAATGATTTATTTAATTGGAAAGGATGCAACCTCTTCTTCCTATTATTTCTATTTTGATTAATTTATATTAGTTCAGAACTTGAGTTTCTGCTTCTGGACCATCCACTTGTGAGCTGTGATTTGGCTCATGTTTAAAGCAAGACAACTTTCTAGCCAGATGGGGAGGTTTGACCAGTCGGTGCAGAAAAGATCTTATCCAAACTCAGATTGTGGTCCTAGAAGCAGGTTGAATGCAGCAAACTTGAACTACATTGCTGGGCAAACCTGCATTTTTAATAGGCACAGCCTGCAGGGATTATGGATGTTAATTAATTATTTGCATGTCTTTTAGGTACGGGAACAAATGCAATTAAGACATCATATGCAGTCTAAATCAAAAGTATGGATTTTCAGTTTCCTCTTTCAAAATCGTACCTGAAATGTGTTAAATGTCTCTGGATGTCGAGGTCTAATATTGGAGTCGGTCTGGAGGATCCGAGGGGTGATCTGTCTTGACTTAGAAGGTCTTGGAATTCTTTACATATTTGTCTAAAAGGAAAATGGAAATCCTTCAATAAAACAGGTGTAATCTTTCCCATAAAGCTGATTCCCAAAACACTCCCACCTTGTCCTGAGTGATCTCATTCATAGCAGAATTGCTTGGCAGAATTGTTGTTACAGAAATTAAAGATAGACAAATCCATCTCTGGCTTACCTGCCCCAAATTCTTAGAACCAACAACATACAGAATCTCTTGAACAGAAATATTTTCCCTGTGGAACCATATTAATGCTAACATTTTAAAATGTGATTTTTCCCCTGAATTGGACCCAGTTTGGCAGTGTTAAATCTAGCTTAGCTAACCTACATTGGCAGCAAGCCTTATGATTAAAGGAAATGGTGAATTGGCATTAGAATATGCCTGGAATATGTAAATTACTCTATTATTTAGTTTGTGTAAATACACCAATACCTGTACATAGGCTTGTGTACATTTTGGGCACTGCTTTTTCTGTGAGTTGAAATCCTGGATATTTTGGACTTGCCTTTTTGGCTCCCAACCCTTAGGACAAAGGAGGTGTGAAGGAAAGACCCCTTGTAGTGAGAATTTAGGGTCTGTCCGCTCTGGTCTCCCACCAGCATAGTAGCCCATCTTCTTTGTAAAGGATGGATGGTCTCACTGCTTTCCTTCTCCCACTCAGTCTTCCCTGGGGCTTCTCAGGATGCCACAGCATCTGGGGGTTAAATTTATTCCCTGGAATTGCTCTATATATGACCTAACAGTAGGAAACATCTGACAATAAGGTCTTCTGTTCTTGTGTTGTTGCATTGTTGTTTTGCATTGTGAATTAGCCTCAGAATGTTCTACCAACAAACTTAAAAAAAAAGAAACCAAATCAGTTCCATTTAGCTCATGTCCTCAAAAGATCATTATCTGGACCACGAATGAACGGACATCACTTACTTTCACTTGGTTTATGATTCAGTTAATTGAAAAAAGGAAAGAGGACCTGTCCAAATCAGCATGGAGCTCTCCATTGCCTGTACTGGAAATAAAGGCACTAATGGGGGATCAGGAGGGCATGATCACCTCCAGATGATCAGGACACCCACCTGGGGACCTGCTCTTTGTTGGGTTAACCTGGTACTGGTCACAGTGCTACATGTAGCCTGGTAACAGTGGCACCCAGTGAAGTGTAGAGTGACAAGGGACACCCTCACACCTGCAGACCATTTGTCACCATCTGATAACATCCATATAGTAATGCTCCTCTGGTCTCCTAAATCCTGGGACTTCCTGAGAATAGACCCTGCTGTGGGCTATCTCCCAGGACTTGCCCAAAAGATATTTGGGAGAATTCAATGAGCCATTCTAATATTTTAGTAACTTGGACAAGTGCAATCTGATGATTCAGGTGTGTGTGGTTCATTTTGGCATCACAGATGCAATCACTGTGCCTAGGGGCAATTTCTAATACTAAATAGCATCTCTGTTGGTCCATGATCCCTTTTAGGAGACTCATTGCACACCTGGTCCTAGATAAAGTTTGGAGTCTTCATTATCACCTTGTAACTCCTGTCTTTTGGACATGGGGATAATGGAAAAAGTGGGTAAACTCAGCTTGTTGGTCTTTACAAAGTCCTTCACTGCTGAGTTATAAGCAAGAAAACTGTGCTAGGCTGGTTTTACCCTTCACTTTATGACAGTGATACAAGCTGGGAACAGAGATCTTGGATAGCTCTCTCTTGACTAAGAGGAGATGCAGAAACCAATTTCCTGCTGTGCTGCTGGACCCCATCCAAGCCTGATTTCTCTAAATGCTTGTCATCTGCATGGACCTAGACACTGACTGCTTGAAAAGACAGTATCACCCCAGCCTTTCAGGCAAAGAGAGGTATTCAGCAGAAATGTATGTAAATGCAGCATACAGTTTTAATGAATCAGGTCCTTAGAGGAAAAACAGTTCCTTTCAACAACTGAAAACAGTCAGTCATTTTGGCTTCTAAACAATCCACTATCCCCAGTCGGCCCTGTCAGCACTGCTCTTCTCTCCTTCCTCCAACCTCTACTTTCTACCTGTTGAAAAAGTTCATCTTAAAAGTTATTTTATTTTAACAAAGGAAAGTGTCAGAACCAAGTGTGCAATTAAGTTCCCTTCTATCTTCACGTGTCAAAAGTCTTTACTGAATGTTGGCAGATTGAAAGAAAAGAAAAAAACTTTTTTATTATACATGAAAACCTGCAAAAGGCAGTAACCTACTTTTTTTTTCAAGGGGATTTCTAGGCAAAGTGGTGTCTCAGAGCCTCCTCTACCAGTAAAATATCACCTGGGGTAGTGACAGAGAGAGGGATTGGCAGTTTTTGCTGAGTTGGACTGTGATTTTGAAAAAGCAAAGGAAGATGGTTGTGCTCTCCTAGGGGGCCACAGATTAATAAAAATAGTCCTGGTCACTCCTGCATAGGAGACATCCAATGATTTGTGATACATGGTTCACTATATGACCAGAAAAAGAGAAAAAATTCTGTACTGGGTCAAAACAAGAGCCCCTGATCCCTACAAGTGGCCAAAGCAAATGCCTGATGTTGAGTACAAGAGTGGGGCAAATGTAAGCCCATGAATCTGATTTATTCCAAGTGTGGCAAAGTTTCCAGGTATCCAAGGACCAGATATCAGAGAAATGTCATGAGCCAGATGCTGAGTAGTCTGCGCTGGCTGTAATCAACTCCACAATAAAATTATTATCCACAGTATTCTGGTTTGGTCTGTGTAAATGTGGGTGTATCTGCCCCTCTGATCATAGGGAAGACCTTGTGCTGTGAAACACTGGGATGTTTCCTGTAGGATGCTGTGCCTCTCTAGCAACTGGAAGAGTTGACTCAGCCTTCAGCAGTGTTGTAACTGCCCAAGCTGCAAATTGGTCAGGTTCTGTTCCCTGCTGTAAAACCTCTCAGGCTCTCCCATGCCTCTGCAAGGAAAATTGACCCATGTTGAAAGACCCTATAAAACATGGTCCCAGTATTTTTTTTTTCCATGACTTGAATACATATCCTGAAACCTTTTTTATGTTTCTAGGGTTGACAGGCCAATATAAAAACTCTTTGGCCAGAATTGTGACAATTCAGTCTTCTTTTTGGAGCATTTTGGTCCATCCAGAAAACCATCCACTTGCCCAAACAATCGTCTGCTCAATCAAAGGAGGTGAGTGGAAAGAAAGAATAGTAGAAGACTGTTTGTCTCATTGCTTATGTTTTCTGACCCTTTCATCTCTTTATCAGCCTGTTTCACTCCCATCCTGCCATTGCTGATCCCTGTGTTCAGCAGTGAACAGTGCCTACACAGCCCAATCATCTCTTCTTCCCACAACAATTATTAAGTAGAGCTCTCATTCTCCATTGTCTAGTCCATAAAACTGTTAGAACAGACCATGGCACCATCCTGTTGCATCAATTTGTACTGTCCCAGGCAGGTCCTGAGTTTGCAAATAGGAGAGACCATTTCCATGAGGTAGCTTTGGAAGATGAAGCAGTTTAACAAAATGAGTGTGATTTGTTCCATGATGGACAGCAGTCCTGTTTTTGTTCTCTGTAATTCTATCAGCATGGCCTCAGATCAGGTAGGGCTGAGTAAGATAATGAAAAGAGTCACTGAAGCTCTGTGGCCTCCATGTGTTAGCTGTTGGTATCTAAATGATCATTTTTTAGCCTTCACTGGCCTGTGGGCCACAGATCTGCGCATGGCACCTGAACTGCTTCCACTCAGGGTGGGTGGATTGCTTGATTACAAGGTCTGGATGCCCTTGATGTCAAGAAGGCCAGGGAGCTCCTACTGGACACTGGAACCTTCATCATTGTGGACATTTAGGGCTCTGTTTCATTACCCACATGTAGATTTGTAATATCCAAGACTTCCATAGCCATGGCAGATACAACACAGTAACAAAGACAGCAGCAGCTCATGGCCAAACTAGATAGCCCAGTTCAACTCAAATGGCAGCGGGTGCTTGTGTTTGGGCAGCTGAACTGAGCCAATGAATTTGGATGTCTAAATCCATAATGGAAATACACCTAAATATGAAAAACTGTGGAAATAATTTTACCCTTTCCACTTGTTTTTCCTCGTCACCTATATTCTGAGAATTGTGGAAATTGTTCTTTCCCCTTATTTTTCCTCAGGACCACACATGTGAGCACCTCTGTGGGCTTCTGGCCCTGTCCCACAGTGGGCAGCAGCAACACACACAGGCAGCAGCACTCCAGCTCTTTCCACAGACAAAGCTTGAGTGATTTTACCACCCTGGAATTTCTGTGTTGGTTTTGGTAGCAGCATAATAATGTTCTGTTTTTTCTGTCATCACTCAAAAGCCCATGAGCCAGGGAAGTTGTGGGATTGCTGAAATTGCCAACCTAGAGCTTCAGTATGGCTGGTGAGCAGTGGAAAGTCCTGATGATTTTCTAGAGCTCTTTGCATCAGACATGCAGAAGCATGGCTGGGAAATGCCATGCTGATGCAGGGATGCCGTGGACCTGTGCCTCCTGGAACACCTGGGCAGGACTGGGAATCCCTGTTCTCCTTGCAGGCAGGAGAGGGCAGTAGTAACACACACATTGACCCATCTGTCCCTGTTACCAAAACTGACTGCAGGAGGATGTGACCTTTCTATTATTGACAGACCTCTCTGAGCAATTTCCTGGTGCTTTTAACTGATAGGATTGGGGAAAAGGAATTTTGTTCCTAATAATTTCTGGATAGCAGCGTACAAGTCCCAAGTTCATGGGGGTTAGAGGCAGTGCATGCCCATGATACCTCATCTCAATAGTGAAGGATGCTGAGAAACTGGATATCGGGTGGTGAGAAAGGGTAGTGAGGCTCTTATGTGCCCCTGAGCGGCACAGCCTTTGGGGACAGGACATAAAAGTGACCCACCAATTATTACAACCCATGGCTTTGTGATTTCTCACTCAAGCCTGGAAAAAATGAGGGAAATTTGCATTATTTTTGTTGAATTGTGTTCCGTAGATGGGACAAATCCTCAGATAGGAGGCAGGATGTTAATGGGCTACACAGCAATGGGGAGACACAACTTGCAGAGAGGAATTTCTTCTGGCCATCTGGTTTATTCTCATGCCTCTGAAACCCCTGGAGCCCCTAAATGTGGATAGAGGTAAGAATAAGATAATATTCCACTTACATTATTCCTTTTAATGCGCAGGAGAATTAGGAACGTGGTATATGAGGTCTCTCATCACATTGACAACCAGAAAATTCCCACTGATCCACGTGGTGATGCTTTTACCACCCCAGGGAAGGACCACAGATTATATTCATGGGATTCACAAGCATGAGATGTTTGAGTGCATCTCATCCCTGGGTCACTGTCAGGGCAAAGTTCTCTGGATACAAGAGGGACATCAAGGCCAGGAATCTTGCCAAAGCAGAAGGACATTGGGATACACAGGACAATCCTGTTGCGGGTCAGCCCTTTCCCCTAGTGCAGGGAAATTCCTCCCTTTTGGATATATCACAGCCTGGAAGGGTTTTCAAACACTTCCAGCATGGAGGGGATGATTTGAGAGCTTGGATTTGTGGTCTCAGCTCTACTTCAGCCTCAAATACAAAACTGCAGTGAGCACAGCAAGACTGTGAACGTGTTCAAGGTTACCCCACACAGTCAGACCACACACCTAGGGCAGGTCTGCCCTACTCCACACAGACTATTTATTCCTGTTTCCCATGGCTCATGAAGGCTAATTCTTTCCTCATCAAGGCTAATTAACCTAGAAGAAATGTTATCCTAACATGATGTTACTGCTCCAGGGAGACGAGTGGCTTGTTTAGAGTGAAGTCTGATGCCTCTTTGTGTCTTTAATGTCTTTAGCAAAGCTCCCCCGCTGTTGTACATTGTTCCAGTGCCTTTGACTTCAGGGGAGCTCTTGCAGTCTGCATCCAGAGAGGATCTGTCCTTCTGCAAACCAGCTCTCCCTCAGCAGACTAATGATAATTATCCAACAATAACCAGTACTTCAGCAAAGGCTCAGATCTCCTGCTCACACACAAACAGGAGACAAAGCCAGTTTCCATCCTATAGATCTTACCATGTAATAATATCCTCTGTTCTCATCTAAACCAAAACATCTGGGAAGGCGTATGCGCCCCCTTAACCGCAGGCAATGAGAGCACAGCCACTGAAACCCCACTGCAGTAAATCAGGTCCCTCTTTCAGCATCTCCGAGGAGGATCTCACTCACCCACAGCCAGTGAGCACTGTTGTGATAGCAGCCACCACAATCCCAGCTCCATACTCCCACTCCTCCCTCCCCCAGCCCACAGATCCAACATGGAGAAGTGACAGACCGATTTCTTTTTTCGCTTCCCCTCCCTCCTTACTTGGTCGCTAGGATCATCTTTTTCCTCGCTGTCTGCTCTTTCTGTTCCATGTGCTGTCTGGCAATGTGCTCTCCTACTGCCTTGGCAGGGAACTCTGTTTCACAGGTGTAGCCGAAATCTCTGGCCAAATGTAGCGCTTCCCCTGCGGTCAAACAAAATGGGTGAGTCATTTCTTAGGGTTATTGTTACCATCATCATCATCATTATATTGTTGTTATTATTACTAGAGAGTTAATTACACTCTTAAAAAAACCCAAATACTAGCAAATCATTTCTGTAGACAGTCATTCTCAAGTCAGTTACATTTCAGCCCATTTGGCCTGTTGATGTTTAGCCATCAGCTGGTGCCAGGCATAAAATAGGAAGGACATTCCTCTCATCAGATGGAAGGATGTCCCTCTCAGGAGAAAATACTGGCCAAGACACTTGGGCCTGTCTTGCCACCAGTGAGTATTGGGCAGCTGCCCAATTTTGTAAGCCCTGTTCATCATCAATATTCAAGGTATGGAAAAGAGCAGAAAGTAGGAATAAACAACTTTGAAGAACTGAGTCAGCCTTTGGTGCCTCAGTGTCTGTGTCTAATGGAAGAAAAGCCCTCTACCCCAGGAAAGACCCATGGGGATAACACACATTCCAGAACATTTGCTTAGAGGTTAAGCCAACAGTACAAGTGCCCCCCACCAGAGAAGAGCAGACCCCAAGGGACAACTCAATAAATAATCTTGTTTCGAGAAGGATTGCAAACAAAACTGACCAGGCAAAACATAAGAGCAATAATGAACAGAGTTGCACTGAGCACCTCTTTACCTCACAACAAAGACTGAACACAAGAACCCAACTCTGTGCTGATTGCCAAATGCCTCTGGAAGGACAGGAACCCTCTTCACTAGCTTAGAGAATCCAGAATTTAATTTTAGGGTTTAGTGAACATTCTGACCTGCACATTGTGACTCTGACAACCTCGGTGCGGGATTTATCTGATCAAAAGCAGCTGCCTGGATTATGAACAGCTGTGCCTAAGTTAGTTTTGCCTGGTGGGAAATAGGCATTTCCAGATGACACTTGCTCTCATCTCATTGCAGAAAGAAGAAATAGGTCAGTCACCAGAAGCGTATGTTGAAGTACATCTGCATGAGTGACTAACAGAGATGTGCTCCAGAATAGTTTTGGAGTTCAGGGGTTGCAGGTTTTTCACTTTTCTTTTTTTTTTTTTCAGAGCTGTGTGTTTGATTGCCGTCAGGAGAAGTGGCATTGGACTCTGGCTCTTTGAAGTTCAAAAGGCTGGAGCTGTCAAGAGGGATACAGGACATGCAACTCCTCATTTTGAGAATATCTGCAGTGGAATTCATCAGATTAAATGTCAATATTGATGTCTGAGTTTATACTTTCAAGTCAATGGAGACAAAGTAGCACTTGAAGCATGTATCACCCTATACTAGAGTAGAAGGGAAAAGGGAATCAGAGGAATTATGGAAAGTCTAGATTAGAACTCAGAAAATCACCTTCTGCTGAGAGCATCGCCTTAGATGAGGTTATTCAAGGCTTTTCCAAGCCTAGTCTTGAATGTTTCCAGCTATAGAAATTCCACAACTCTTCTCAGTAACATAATAAAATGTTTATTATTAATTTAACTTCATTTAATCATGAAATTAAATCATTAAACCCAGAAGTGCTGATTTCTCCCTATTTACTATGATCTGACAGGAGAAGGTGCAGCTGCAATGAAGGTGGGAAGATGAATCCCATGCTCAGCAAGGCTTGGTAAAGCCAAGGAAGAGGAGAAGTTCCATGGAAACAGTGGTCCTGTGCCAGGGACAGTATGAGGAATAAGAAACTGCATGCACTGACCTCTACTTGAACTCCATTCTTCCTCTTTGGAGATATTATTTTCTCCCCTTCTACCACTGGAGTTTTTAATAGAAAAACACCTTTTAATTCCACAAGAAAATACTTTACTGTGTGTTTATCTGCCCCAGTTTATTCAGGTACTGACAAAATCCATGCACCACTCCCAGGCAATCTGTTTGCTGATACCAGCCAGCTACAACCTCTGCAGCTGTAACCACCTTTACAGCAAAAATGGAAGATTAGAGTCAAAATCCTCTGCTTTCTCTGGATTTTTTTTAAAACATGATTTTTCAGTATTCCTAAAAAGAATGAAGACATTAACAAGCAATCAGTATCTTTGATCTGAAAGGAGAAACAGTTTCCACTTAGTTTGCAACTTCTAGAAAAGTAAAATAATTTCCAGTGAAATTATCCAGTTTCAGTGATAAGATAACAGAGAATCAGAATGAACAGGCATAGAGCTGACGGATTGTTTTGTATTTCAAACATCTACCCCAGGCTTCTTCATGGGAGAGAAAGGGTACAAATTAAGCCATGGATTTTATATTTCTGTAGAGTAGTTTCAAAATATCTATTTCAGATATGCTTTCATTCTTCCTTAAATAAAGACCTACAGAGTAAATCTATTTCAGAAGAGCACCAGGGTTTTCTTTTCAACAGAATTCTGTTAAAATACTTTGTAGGTTTATCTTCATTCCAGCATGGAAGGAAAATAAAAGTCAAACCCTTTGAAGCTGTCATCAGGTGGAATTGCAATTCTCCAGACAGCTCCGTCATGGTCTCAGTCAGTCCCAGTAACAATACAAGGAATGTAGACAGCAAAAAATTTAAACATTTAGCCATTGGAAAAGTGTTGGTTTCTTCAAGAGAGCAGAGCTTTTTGTGTTGAAATGTTGGCATTCATTTAACATGATCAAAAATTAAGTGGCTGAAATGTGAATGTTTCCACTTACTGTTAGAAAAAAGGGAATGAAAATGTGAATTGTCATTCAAATTTATAAAGATGGTTTATATTATTTGCTAGAGCTGAGAAAATTATACTAAACTGTTCTGATAATCTGAAAAAACGATTCAAAGGTATAAAACCTGTCTGGAGCTGGGGTTGTGACTGTGGTATAAAACCATTTGAGCAAAAAGAAACAAAATTACTTATCTCTTCATGGATATAGACTGGTAAAAGTGTAGATACAAATGTAATTACTGTTTTTAATGAAGTAATAATTAAAGTAATATCAATTAAAATTGAAAATATTTTTTGCTGGAAATGGAAAGCTCACATATACTAAAAATGCATGCTAGAGCTATGCATATTTATTCATATAAGCATGCATATGCTATAAGGAGCAGGCATCCTGAATTCTAAGTACAAATTCTAAATTAAAAAAAAATTACAATTTGGACTTGAGAACACTCTGCAGAGCATTATTTCTCCTTTCTCATTGCTGAGCAAAGATGTAATTTTAAATCAGGACCAAATGATGATTTGATATTTAGAAGTGTACTGTGATATACTTTTTTTTGTGAATAGATATCCCTTTGATCACTGTACAGTAGGACTAAGTCTGCTTGGTGGGGGAATGTAGTTTATACAAAATGTCATACAACATGTTCTTTCTTTTTCTACAGCATAAATTTTGACAAATATTTACTTTGGGAGAAAATGTGTAAATGTTGGAAATGTGGATGAACTGACCTTTTTTGTTTTACCTTAGATTTCCCGTCTTCTGCCTAGTTGTTATTTAGCTCATGATAAAGGTAGAAACAACTAAAACCCCTTACTATTATAGTTACTTGCCTTGTTTCAATCTAAATTCACCCTAAAATCCTAATCCTAAAAACCTAAAATCCAATTTCCCCATGTGGAAATTTGGATGAACCAACACTTTTTCTTTCACCTTAGATTTCCCATCTTCTGCCTAATTGTTATTTACCTCATGGTAGGAATCACAATAAAGGTAGGAACAACTAAAACTAAAACTATTATAGTTACTTGTTTTGTTTCAATCTAAATTCAACCTAAAACAAAATTTCCCCGTGTGTGACACCCCTAGGTCTTTCCTCCTGCCGAGATAAAGAGAAATGATGGGAATCTTGGACTCTCCTTAAACCCAGCTCTGCCTCTCCTGCCTCTCCTCTGCAGTTTGACAATTGACCAGAGAGCTTTGCGCGATGGAAAAGGGACAGGTGCTGGAGCAGAATGAGCAGGGACAGCTCTGGAAAGTCTCAGTGGGGAGAGCAGCACCTTGAAAGGTTTCTGTGGGCAGGTGCAAGGAGCAGAGTGAGGGTCCCTCGGGGCCAGCAAGAGTGAGAGCTGCTCCGATGAGGAGTGAAGGCAGGAGCTGTGTCCCCAGGAGAGGGACACTCGGCATCTGAACCTCCCACTCGCCTCGGCTGAGCCTCCTCCGGATGCTCTACCCGGCAGAAATGTTACTCAGGGGGAGGAGGGACAGGCGGGAGGTGGAAGGAAAGTTTATTCTATTTGTGGGGTGAGAAGGGAGGAGGAACAAGTGGAAGGATGTTTAAACAAAGGCTGGTGGGGGAGAAGTGTGATAGTTGAGAGCACGATGAAAAAAGAAACCACTGACCTATTTCTCTCAAGAGTTTTGGTCCCCAAATGATGAATGTCATTAATTCTCTGTCTAGGAAATTTAGTGTCTTAATCAGGTTTGACAGAAAAACAAACTCTAGAATTTTTTATTAGTCTTTCTTTTTCTCTTTTTATTTAATCTGATGATTTAAAAATCATTCATGCACTGCCTTAACCTGCATCTGCAATCACATTTCTGTTTTGTAAGTGACCCATTCAGGCAGAAGGGGACACATCCCCTCTTTTCACAACCTTCCTTGCTCCCACTGGAGAAGCTGTTGACTCTTTTGAGCCCGCGGTAAAGCTTAGCCTTGGAAATACTAGTATTTATCTGAGAAGACTTTATTTTACAGCTAATATGTAGGAATTTTCCTTTTGGAGCTCGTAAGAAAAATGACCTTTCCCTCCATCTAGTCCAGGCACTAGAGGGCATCCCTCGCCTGCAGGTTACACAAAGATGTGTCCCCAAACTGCTCAGGAGAGCCCTGCAGCACTGATTTCACCCTCCCTGTCTGCCTTTCCACTCGTTGTGCTGATTTATGTGCATGACAAAGAGAACAGAACTGATCTGTCAAACAATTCTTATTTTGGTCTCTAACAAAGACTCTAAAGATGTGACCTGATCCAGCCAGCAGCGAGCATCCTGCAGCAGAGCAGAACTCCAAAGAGAAAAAACTTTGCAGAAGACAGGAGGCCACAGAATAATTTTCATAAAATCTGGACCTTAATGTGACAGCCCAAAGCCTAGAACTAAATTTCAGTTCCTCCTTGAGCTTAACAGACTCCCCAGAACTCAATGATTTCAGTAGGTTTTAGAGGAAGAGAAGTGTGAGTCATGCCAGAGATTTTTGACTGGGTTTTGGACAATAAACACAATAATGCAACTAATTTTGCCTTATCTTGTATCACATAGATATTCAAGAGGTTGGGCATGCTTTTACCTTAAAGTGATATTAAAACCTCAATATATTGAAGACTGTAGGGACCTTTAGCAATAATAAATTTAGAACCATCTAAAGAAGTCAAGAGTGACACAATCTTGGGTTCTTATGAGAGGTACACAAAGTGTACTTGATATTTTAGAGATTTAATAAAACTAACAAATTACAATTATTATTTGCATTTCTATATTGCTATCACACAGAAAAAGCTCATGTTGCCTTCTCTCTGGATTCTCTAAACCACAGAATAAGCCTGTGTCCTTCCATTTCTGCCTCCTCCAGCAGCAGGAACTGATGAGGTATGGTTTTTCTTGAAGAAATTGTGCTGTAAGTTAGTTCCACCTGGGAGGAATATCTGCATGTCCAAAGTGAGAGCAGCTTGTACCACGACCAAGAATTCAATGAGCACCTCCAAGTTTGACCCAGAATTGGTTACACAGACAGGAAATGAGCTTCACTTGGTTTTCTGTTGGAATGTTAACATGGTGGTGCCATTGCCAAAAATTCCACAGGATAAAATTCACAATTAGCATATCCAGGCAAAAAGGTCTCTGCCAGACTGAGCTCAGGCACATCAGTATTTATCTTTAGGACTCACAGCAAGGCAGTCCAAGAACTGAAGCAACTCCATCGGTTTGATAGCAGGTTTGCTACTGGCTTTGAATAAAGGACAGGGAGGTGGGCACAGCTCCACTCCTGGGAAGAAGGAATCTAACCCTGACTTAGAGGAAAGGTTCTCAGCCATCAGCCCCAGGCCAGCAGTTGCCAGATAGGTACCTCCCTCCCTCTCAGTCTCTTCCGATGAATGAATAGCTGGTCACATAGAATCCCAGAACCATGGAATGGTCTGGGTTGGAAGAAACCATAAAGATCAACCAGCTCCACACCCTGCCATGGGCAGGGGCACCTTCCACTATCTCAGGCTGCTCAAAGCCCTGTCCAGCCTGGCCTTGGACATTTCCAGGGATCCAGGGGCAGCCACAGCTTCTCTGGGCAACCTGTGCCAGGGCCTCACCACCCTCACAGCCAAGAATTTCTTCCTGATTTCAGCTTAAAGCCATTGCTCTGTTCACTAATAAAACCCAGCTGTGTTTATTCTGCCCTGACCCAAGATGTCTGAAGGTGGGAACACCCCTTGCTCCTCTAACGTGGTACCTTTTCTAAGACTCTAACTCCATGAGAACTTCCTCTTGCAAACAGGTGTGATATGGACACACCTGTATTTCAGAGCAGCCCCACTGAACTTCCCTGTGCTCAGTGACCCCTGAAAATCTCAGTCTCTTGTCACAGATGTTGAAAATCATCAGTGTTGAGTATTCAATGCTATTTCTGGCTTGAAGAGTCTCCATCCTTTGGGATAATAAAAAACTCACAAAGTCCTGAGCAAGCTCTTCTAATTGACCCTGCTTTGAGCAGGAGGATTGGCCTGGGAGGTCACCAGAGGGGATCTTCCAGCCTCAATCCTTCTGTAATTCTGTAATTCTGTGGTAATATGTGCTGAGACCTCAGCCTACTTGCCTAGATCTCTATGGCCCTTTCAGGCTATGATTGTAGAAGGTATTGACCTTTAGGATGAGCTGAGCTCTCTCAGCATCAAGGAGGAGGATCTGAAACTCCCAGAGCTGCAACTCACAGCCAAACAACAAACTGGGTACTTAGTGGATTCACCCAGAACAGAAGAGATGCAGGTAGAGTTTCTTCCCTTTGCCTGAGGGGTTTGAACCTGCATCTCCCAGCTGAAGGTTTGAAGAACTTGGCAGTATTTGGTGAATGATATTTAAACAACAAATAAAGGCCAAGAAAGTATCTCCTGAGCCTGTCTAGATATTATCTGAAAACAGATTTCATTCATTTATGTGTGTGGGGAAAAGGCTTGTCTAAATATTATGCTTTCTTATGGGAGACAAAAAAAAAATCATCACATTTTTGGACCAGCTCCAGGAAATTCATAAGTTAAAAAAAAAAGAAAAGGAGGATAAACAAACCTACTTATAGAGTTAGTATAAGACATTCATCTCTCTCACAAGAGCACTCAGAACATCGATTTGTAAGCACAAATCAATGCTGAGGAAACTGTAGAACCAAGACACTTGCTGGGAGCCAAGATATCTCAGAGTAAACTTCCATTCTGCAGCTCACTCTTTCTGTGGCTTTAGGCAAGTCAGGTCTCTCTATACACAACACAGATTATGGAATTTAATCCTATGGCTGAAAAGGGTTGCATGCCATGAAACATTTTAATTATGGTTATATAATATTGCAATATTAGAGACTTTACCTTCTACCAGGGAAGTCAGGAGTGTAACATTTGCTGCTTTTCTTCTTCCTGCAGGCAAATTTAGTCCAAGTCTGTCTAATTTTTCTCTCAAGCAGCGTCCTCCGTTCTTGGATTTTGCTCTGTTGTGAGGGAACAGCAGGAAAGAGAGATATTTGTCATTATTCTGCGCCTTTTCCCCATATTAATATAAGCCTAGAAATTATGCACACTTCATTGACAAATACGTGGGGTAATGCCTGAAGTAGTGACATCCATGGGAAATATTTCAGAGCTGTATTCTTAATTTCCTGCTTGCTCTAGGTGATTCTTTAACATCATCTCTTTGGCAGAGTTAGAGATTTTAATGCCTGTCATGGGGGCATCAGATCTTCAGGCAGTTTCCACCTAGTGGAGCCCAGTGTCCTGATTTGGGTATGGCACCTGGGGTTACAGTGACTAAATGTAAATATTGGCAGTGCAAACACTTACACCTGATTTAGCCAAGCCAGGCTGCAAAGACAAATTAGACACAAACATGACCTTCTAGAATTAGATTAAACACATATCCACAATGAGTGAACTTTACTCATCTGGCTTGTCTGGCTATTAAAGGAAGCCAAATAACTTCTACATGTAGATATCTATGTGGAAACCAGCTCTAACTATCCCTCTATAATTTATGTAGAGACCCGGCTATTTGGAAATGTTATCTGCAAAGCCCAAAATGCACAAGTAAGAAGGCCAGGGCAATAGGAAATGCTGAAGCTAAAATCTCAGCCATCATTGGTTATCTGTGCCCCATTGCCAAACACCTACACCCCATTGTTCTCACAAAATGGGTCCTGGTGTGTCCCAGCTACTTTTCTGTAGTGTTTGAGGCATTTCAGACAAATCCACTTATGCAGCAGATGTAGGTTCAGATTCTTCCTCAGCCTGAGGGAATTTTAACCTGTGTCTTTCAAACAGAGGCAGCAGTCAGCTGACAGCAAATAACTAATGTTAAAATGCTTCAACAATGAATAAAACAGTGGAAAACATGGAACCCCGATATCTCCCATCCCAAATGAATGACCTGTCCATTAATTAGATAAGAGTCTACACCTTCGCTTTTTGTACAAGAAATACATAATTAACCCCAAATGAGACTGAGGGGCCCACAGCCCAGAAAAAGTAATTACTGAGTAGCAAAAATAATTAACTAAATATTTTGAAGTTCATGTTCAAGTTCCTTCAGGCAGAGGAGGAAACCAAACACAGAGTATCACCATTTGGATGTCTGCTTTTATGCATTAAAAAATAACAAAACTTTGGCCACATTGTTTGTCAGAAATATCTTCTGACAAGATTTTTTTCTTTATTCAGAAGAACACTTTATTCCCAAAGCAAGCTATTTGGGAAGATAGGTAACCAGTGACTGCTGACAGGATGCAGAAGCAAGCCTTTAGGGTCTCAGGCAAACAATCAATGAGATTTTGTTTCCCTACATCTTTCCTGGTCAAATACAGAGTGCTTGAGCCTGTTCCCTAGCTGTGAAACCCTCAGTTACAAACTGACCAAATCTCTTCCATTGCTCTCTCTGATCCATACAACAATTAGCACATCCAAACTGCAGACAGGGAGGAGTCCCTGGCTTTTGCAAACTCCTGAACCATGCCAAGGGTTAATTTGGGACAGAAGATATTTAGTCTGGGTCAAAAACCTGTGGGGATCATTCAAGCATTTTAATAACAGAGGAGAGAAGTGAGCCCCCACATTCAAGTCGATGCCCTTGAATCCATAATAGCTTGCACTGTATTGATGAAATCTGCAGCATGAGTATTTAAATGAGAATTAGCTGAAGGTTTCTCCAGGATGAAACAAACAGAGGGGAAAATTTTGGTGAATGTAGATTTTGGACTCCAATGCCCATAGAGGCAGTTGAATGGGACTCACACCTTGAAAACAATTTATAGTCTATAGTCATTATTCTCCAAGATGTGTCAAGACAGCTCTGGAGTGCCTGCATGTCTCAGGCTGGTTAAAATGACTTTCAGTACGAGCACGAGGATCAGTGTGGCCCTCAGTGCCAGCAGTGAAATAGCCCATGACTTTCCAGCTAGTTTTGATCAAAGGGTGTTCAAGCAGCTGATGCCATCTGAGCTGACACCTCAGGGACACCGTGACTTAGATATGCCTGGCTGAATTACAGTTGCCTCCTGGTTTTCCTCTTGCAGTGTGAGGCACAGTCTGCCCCTTTCCTTCTTTCTGCTCCTGCTCTCTGCAGGTGTCTGCTCTGGTAAGTGAAGGGTCAGAGGCAAAACTTTACCTAAGTATTCACTTCTCCCCTAGTATCTCACAATGAGAAAAGTAAAACCAGCTTATTCTGTATTTTTTGTGCTCAAAAAAACATACAGAGAAGGAAAGAAAAGGCATCCCTACACCTCAATGTTTTATTTTTTTGTTGAGGGACACCTGTATCTATTGTAAAACGATTTGCTTTGAGATTGTTTCTCAGCAAGAATTTAGATTTCTGGGTCTGGTGAAATTTTCCATACACTGAATTTTCTCTTTTTTGTTTGCTTAAAAGAAGTCAAAGCAATATCTATCCACATCTGATGAGTAACTGAACAGAGGAGGTCAAAAAAAATCAGTTTGATGAAAAAATGTAAACTTGCTAATTTATTGAAAATTCCCCAGTGTTCCCTCCTGATCCGTCTCCTTCTGTTCACCTCAAGTGCGACCACTATCCAAGAAGGAGAAAAGAATAAAGCCTCTCTGTTGAAAATAAGTAAAATTACAGCAATTACTGCATTGTCTGGGAGTTGTTATCCTCACCTTCCACTTACCTTCTCAAAATACCTCCGAGGAGGGAGGCATTGAGGCATTCTGGTGGTGAAAGGCGCCTCTTCACCTCTGCGATGGTCACTTTGTACTTGGAAGTGGAGCTGAGCAGGGACAAGCGACCAGGAACGGAGCAGAACAGGTCAGTGGGGTTGACAACACAGGTGCCACCTTCAAAAAAAAAGAAATATTAAAGTGAAGGAAACCTCCTCTGCTGTGTTTTGGCAAACTCAACCATGAAGAGCAATTCCGTGGTTCTCTTGTGGTTGGTTTTGTTTGGGTTTGGTTTTTCTTAGGGTGTGTGTGGTTTGGCTTTCTTCAATATTATTGTTCTGAGAAAAATGAATGTGTTGGCATTGTAGTGTGGGAACAGTGAATTATTAGATCTCATAAGCTTTACAGTCAGAAAACCTTGTTATGGTTATTGATATCATTTGATTTCATGCTCTGAAAAAAATACCTATTATCACTAAGGTCTCTCCAATCTAGTATAATTTTAAAAATGAGATTGAACCCTCACTCACAATTTTAAAAAAACACAGTTTGTGAAAATATTAGGATGTTGGTTCTAATGAGAAATGTTAAATTTAACTCTCATAGCAGTATCTAGGACTACAAAGATGCAAGAACACCATGGATGTGCAGCGATTTGCAGCAAGAACAGCTTTCCACACCTTTGAACTCATAAATTCCTTCCAAAGCTAGGTCAAATCCTCAGCTGATATTAACGATTGAAATCTATTGAGCTACATCAGTTTATCTCAGGTTAGCTCCACAATTGTTTATTTCTTGAGAGTGGCAATTACTTGGCCAGGGTCTAAAACTGCTGAATGATCACCAAATCTTTCAGTCAAGACTGTGATCAATAACTCCTCAGGCAAAACTGAGCTTTTAACTTAAAGTTAGTATGAGAGAGAGAAAGAGAGAAAACTTTCTCTTCAACCTATCCAAGAGAGTAGAACAAAATCCCAGGGAAAAAAAGCAAATAATCTTAAGGACTAACACATATTTTATCACCAAGCACAAAACATTTTTCTTTGACCTGCCTTCTCCAACCTGACTACAACAAAAAAAATTCTGTGGAAGAAATAAACCTTACTACTGCATACACTATTATTCCCTGGGGGAAAGATGAGGAAAAGAAGAATGAGCTGCATATGACAGTGATACAAAATGTCATAAAATTCAATACACTACTAGAAGGAGTTCAGATGGTTTATATGAGGATGATGATGTCAAGACCTTCTTAGAGCAGAATTAATCTGTGCTCATCACTCATGCTTAAAGGAGGCATACTGTATCTTTTAAAATACCCTGATTATTTTTTTCCTGTGAACATCTTAATCTTTTTTAACTACAAAAGCTCACTTTGTTGCCCTTAAAAATTTTAGCTTCTAACCTAAATTCTATAATGAGAATAGAATAGAATAGAATAGAATAGAATAGAATAGAATAGAATAGAATAGAATAGAATAGAATAGAATGACAATTAAAAGGTCCCTTTAGGCAAGATCCTACACCTGTTTCTTTAACAACTTACACATGCAGCCCTCTTAAAATTAAGGTGACTCTGTTCCACTTCTCACTGAGACAGACTGAAGGATGAAGCTTCATTAAATGCAGACTATTGCTTGCTTACATAAGGCAAACAGAATTTCTTTCCAAATATTTCAGCTCTTGAAGGTATATTTAAACATTTGTGCTGACAGCAACACCAGAAAAGAACATCTCTTGGTATCAATCCCAGATGGGTGAGATCTTGACTCAGTACAGCAGGGTATTTTATGACTTCTAATTATGTTCCAGGGCAGATATTAGTGTCCACTTCTTAGACAGGATATAGAGACAATTCATGCATCACCAAAATATAGGCACATCAAGGGCACTGATGCACATTTTTACACAGCTCAAAGCTACAATTAATGAGCTCATGTGCTCAAACACAGAAATCTGGCGCCACACGCCTGAAATAATTTTGGGTCTGTGTTGTTTTGGTGTGTTTGGGTTTTCTTTGGTAGATTTTCTTTTTCTTTTTTTTTTTCCCAGAAACCTGTAAATATTTTCAAGCAACATTTTCCAACTTCTGGTCTGTCAGGTACATTTGTGAAGAGCGTTAGCACTGAGTAGATCTGTTTGTTTGGCATCTGCCACACAACGCACATACACACGTGTATATATATATACGTGTCAAGAAAACAGTAGCACTGTCTACATATTTATTTACTTCAATGAGTCTCTAGATTTTATAACGAGTGAGACTGTACTGAAATCAGTGTCATATTAAAGTTCATCTCCTTGCCAGGTTAAGCCAGTATGTGCACCCTTTATGCCAGATAAATAATTGTTCCTTTAATCCAAAAACCTGTTACCCTACAGCTGCTCCTACCCTAACCAGAATTTACTGGAACACTTCTTATTACTATTTAGTAGAAAGTTGCTTACAGTCTGAAATATTTTAAAATATCATGCCCAAGCAACATGATCTAAGCAAGGCAATTCCAGGTGAGCCAGGTATGTGTTAAGAGTAAAAGAATTCAGCAAGTCTAAGTCATTTGCTTTCCAGAAACATGGAGAACAAGTAGCAAATTACAAGAAGGTAAAATCTATTGCATATAATTATTTCACTCTTTTAATTATTCATTGACACAGCAACAGAGAGCGGTGTGGTGCTTTCTAGATGAAGATATATCTTTGTCACAAGGTGTGTGCATTTTTGAAGGCATGAATTTCCTACCAAAAACACCACCTTGGAGAGGAGATGGATGAAGTCCTGGCCCTTGCACCAGGACTTCATCCTGATTTACCAGGATGTTTACCACCTTTCTGTGGTAAACAGAAAAAGGCATAGAGGGCTGCTGGAAAGAGAGGAGAAAGGAGAAGGGTAGCCACACAGGAGGATGAAGGATTAGGTGTCTTGTCAAAGACAAGCTTCAGAGTATTCCTGCCTTCCTTCTGATCATGTGTTAGAGTGATATTGCAAAGCAGCTTAACATGAAGACCACAAGATATGTTTTAAGGTGAACTAAACAGCAGCAGCAACAAGCAGCTTTTTTTTCCTGTCAACACAATGCCACTGTAGGTGCTGCTGGAAAAGTCAATCTTCACTTAATTGTTGACCCAATCTTGTCATAACAGAGTACTTGAGAGGTGGGATGCTAAGATACCAGCAGAAGAAGCAGAAATAATGCCTCAAAAACAGAGTGGAAATAATAATGCTTTTTGTGAGTCTAGTGATTCAGCCTGGAGATCCCTATTACTCTCAGGAGATTTTGCTGGCTTTGGAAATCTTTGCAGACTGACTTCTGGTGCCAGGACGCGTAAGACCCCCTCAGCTCATCAAATTAAGAGCCCCACATGCAGAAGCAACAAAGAAATCTGCCCACAAGTTTCTTTTTGCCACACAAAAGTGTGCCTAAAGAAGGGAAAGCTGGGGCCCTTGCACCCTGACTCTTTATCCATGGCATTCATCCTATAGTAAAAGCCAGAAAATGGAAAAGGAGAGCAGGCAGACAGTGGGATAACTGGTGGGAGCATCCAGCTGATTGCCTCAGTAATTTTGTGCTCTGAGTACCAGGTGAAATGGGCGTGTGAGTGTTAAGAAGACTCTTTTTAGGACAACTGTTTATTCCCATAGGGAAGTGAGTACATGGTCTGATCTGACTTCATCTGTTGCTATAAGATACTACTTTGGAGATGACTGTAAATGGTGATGGTTGTGCTCTTAGAGCCAGAGGTCTGGAAACAGAGGCAGGACAAGATTTAGGCAAAAGGAGTATTATAATTTATATTGCAACTGATAGATTAGGGGAAAAAAAGAAAGGAGGGAAGATTTCAGGCATCAATCCCTTCTTTAAGGCTTCTCTCTCATCCAACTCTATTCCATTACCTCTTTATTCATGACAGAGTTTTAGTCTCTGATCTGTCATCTTCATTTTGATTTCAATAAATACAATTTATTTTTGCAATAAACACAAGACAATAATGGGTGGGAAAGAGAGATACTTTGTGCAGCTCATCCCATCTAGGTGAGAGACCAAGGGAACAAAACTGCTGTGTACTGAATCCCCAAATCGCCTCAAGAGAACATATATAACCTGATGTAGTTAAAGATGTCCCTGCTCATTGCAAAGAGTTGGGCTAGATGGCCTTTAAAGGTAAAATATTCTGTGATTCTAATCTATGATTATTTTCAAGTGTCCTGAGAAAGGGGAATGATAAAAGACTTAGTTTTTATTAGTTTACTTTGGGGCCCCAATCCTTTTCCTTCTAACTGACTGGCTCATGCTCCACACAGCATCCTCCTTCATGAGATCTGTACTTTTGCTTTGTTTCCCAAGCCTAGAACAAACAAAAGTTAGGCTATGTGGTGCTGGAAAAGGTATTCAGAGCAAACATGGGGAGAGCATTTTCCCTCTCTCATTCCTGTCTCCACATCAAATAGCACACGTGGGTACAAAATGCCAGCACAAGTGATGATGGGTTGTGCAGATGACAGCAGGGAGAAGAGAGCCATGCTCTAACCCTCCCATCTTGTCAGCACAATGAAAATCCCACTAACACACGTGGAGAGGGAGCTGGCTCTGTTTTGGTTGCAGGTTCCCTTTGTACAGATGAAGAGAACAATAGGGTGGCTGGAGTGTGGTGGTTTATTCGGATTTGGTTACTCGGGCACCTGCTGAAAAGCAAGCTACCTTACACCATCAGAGTAAAATATTTTTGCATCCTTTCATTAATAAAACCAGCATTCTGAAATATTTTTTATACTTTTCATAAGCAATGTTCTTGCTTTTTCAGGAATGACAGAGACAAATGTCCATCAATGTCACTAGATGGTTTCTACACTTTAAATACATTTTCTTCTGAAATATATGTCTATAATTTTGTGCATCCTTACACTCTGCAAGGCCATCTTTTATTTGTTAATTGTAACAGCCACTATATGATGAGTGTTTCATATTCATTCAATACAACATAGTCCCTCTCTCCAAGACATTCACCTGTAAATGTCATGCACCTATGTAAGGAAACATCATAATACTCTGGTGACAACACTGCAGAAGCGCTGTTTATTTTGTTTTTCAGGATATAAACATTTGTGTACTTGTGTGCATTATTAAGTATAAGCACACCTGAATGTACACAGATTGATCTTATATAAAATATTAATAGCATGCTATGCTTTTTATTAGTCTATTATTTATATTTCAGGTGCTGTTTGTGGGATCCTCCAGTTTATAGTGTATTTTCTGCCCTGTGCTGAAATTCTGGCAAGTTTAGAGTACGTTACGAAATAAAGACATTAGAATCTGTCTCTCCTCAGCTTTTTTCCCTTTTTGTGTAGCAAATGTAAGCAAGCAGTTATCAGTACAGATTTTGTCAGTACTGTTTAATCCCATTTTCAGTTCCAAAAGGTCTTTAAGCAATTTAAAACCTTCTCCAAATTATCCTCACATGACCCAGTCATTAACATCAGCAGCTAAATATTCAAAACTCTAAAACTAATCTACATTTGTCAGGAAAAATAGAAAGTACTGCAATTTTTTTCCCAGTTATTCTTTTAGTTTTATTTAAGTTAACAAACTTTGGGTCATGTTGGTAGCCACATAAAACCAGGTCATGCCACGAAGACAAACAATTCTGAGATGTCCCTCACTACAACGTTCATGCCAAGAAAACAAAGACATGCCTGCATGAACAGCACATCAGGAATTTTTAAATATAAACCAAAAGATTCTGTAAGATTGAGGGTATCACCAGCAGTTTATAAGACCAGCCTCTTACCTACACCACGTTTTTAAGGATATTAAGACCTGTAAGAGTTTTAAGTGTAAGTAAGGTTTAAAAAATAGCTTGGGAGAAGCAAGGTGGAAAATAAAATAATACTAATAAGTGGGTTTGTCACAGGAAACCAGCTTTAAAGATTGTATGAACATGTAAAAATATCTCCAGTCCCCAGGAGTAGCCCTCCATTATCGAAGTGTATCAGCATTGACACAGGAGAACTTCTGTGACTCCTGGGCTGAAGGGTAAGATCCAAACCATACCTAAATTAAAATATATTTGCTACATTCCTGTTTCCCATACACAAGGGGAATGTATCTTCCCAATGCCTCTCCAGGTCATCTCTGTGCCACTGGCTTGGGAAAACTGCTGAGGGCAGCTGGAGAGTGCCCGTGCCCCTGCGCTGGTTCCTGCAGGACAAAGGCTTGGGCAGGCTGTGTGCGGCGTGGGGTGTGTGTGTAAAGGTTTGGTAAAGGTTTGAGGCTCTGCCCAAGGTGCCCCATGAGTGGGGCAGAGCCACTTGAAAGGTGAATCCGTCCCGGGAGCCGCTGGCTGGCTCTGTGCGTGTCCTGTACGTGTTGTGTGTTTGTTGTGTGCCCGCTTGCCGTGTGTTCTTGCACACTTCACTCCCGGTGTGCGTGTGCCTGAGTTCGTGGGATGCCAGGGGCAGCTCTGCGTGGTGCGCATCCCGTCTGTGCCTGGCTCCAAAATCTCCGCTGAGACAGGCAAAGCTGGGACTGTGCAAATCGTGACACCCCGCAGCTCGAAATGGAGCAAAATGCGATAGAATAGACAGAATACACAACTTCTACCCCAGCAGGAGTGGGGAGCAGCACAGAGTACCAAAGCCAAGGACAGCGCAGCCCAGGGACTTTCCATGACCCTGCTGCCCACCGCCAGAAAATACACTTTTTGTAGATCAGCAGGGAAAACAAAAAAACGACCAAAAAAAAAATCCCCAAAAAAGAAACCAAACTTCAAAACAGACAAACAAAACCTCGCCGAAAGATCAAACCAAAATAAAACAAACATTCAAGCAAACAATCAAATAAAAAAGCTCTCAAAACCCAGCCTGATCTCTTCGCCAAACTTCTGCCCAAGGTCTGGCCTCGACCAGGAGCA